>NC_058407.1:93401293-93598031 GCF_002201575.2 Neomonachus schauinslandi | reverse complement strand
TTTTTTTTTTTTTTTTAAAGATTTTATTTATTTATTTGAGACAGAGAGAATGAGAGAGAGCACATGAGAGGGGGGAGGGTCAGAGGGAGAAGCAGACTCCCCGCCGTGCAGGGAGCCCGATGCGGGACTCGATCCAGGGACTCCAGGATCATGACCTGAGCCGAAGGCAGTCGCTCAACCAACTGAGCCACCCAGGCGCCCTCCGCTTTTAAATTTTTGAAGAATCTCCATACTGTCTTGAATTGTGACTACATCAATTTAAATTCCCAACAACAGTGCACAAGGTTCCCTTTTCTCCACATCCACACCAGTATCTGTAATACTTGTCTTTTCAGTTCTGATAGGTGTGAGGTGAGATCTTTCATCATGGTTTTGATTTGCATTTTCCTGATGATTAGTGATGTTGGGGATCTTTTCATGTGTTGGTTGGCCATCTGTGTGTCTTCTTTTTTTTTTTAATTTTTTTATTATGTTTGGTTAATCACCATACATTACATCATTAGTTTTTGATGTAGTGTTCCATGATCCATTGTTTGCATATAATACCCAGTGCTCCATTCAGTACGTGCCCTCCTCAATACCCATCACCAGGCTAACCCATCCTCCCACCCCCCTCCCCTCTAGAACCCTCAGTTTGTTTCTCAGAGTCCATAGTCTCTCATGGTTAGTCTCCCCCTCTGATATCCCCCTCTTCATTTTTCCCTTCTTTCTATCTTCTTCTTTTTTTTTTTTTAACATATAATGTATTATTTGTTTCGGAGGTACAGGTCTGCAATTCAACAGTCTTACACAATTCACAGTGCTCACCATAGCACATACCCTCCCCAGTGTCTATCACCCAGCCACCCATCCCTCCCACCCCCCACCACTCCAGCAACTCTCAGTTTGCTTCCTGAGATTAAGAATTCCTCATATCAGTGAGATCATATGATTCATGCTTTTCGCTCAGCATAATACCCTCCAGTTCCATACACGTCATTGCAAATGGCAAGATTTCAGTCCTTTTGAAGGCTGCATAATATTCCATTGTGTGTGTGTATATATATACCACATTCCTCTTTATCCATTCATCTGTCGATGAACATCTTGGCTCTTTCCACAGTTTGGCTATTGCAGACATTGCTGCTATAAACATTGGGGTGCACGTACGCCTTCAGATCACTACATTTGTATCTTTGGAATAAATACCCAATAGTGCCATTGCTGGGTGGTATGGTAGCTCTATTTTCAACTTTTTTTTTTTAAGATTTTATTTATTTATTTGACAGAGAGAGACACAGCGAGAGAGGGAACACAAGAGGGGGAGTGGGAGAGGGAGAAGCAGGCTCCCCGGGGAGCAGGGAGCCCAATGCGGGGCTCAATCCCAGGACACTGGAATCATGACCTGAGCCGAAGGCAGACCCTTAATGACTGAGCCACACAGGTGCCCCTATTTTCAACTTTTTGAAGAACCTCCATACTGTTTTCCAGAATGGCTGCACCAGCTTGCATTCCCACCAACAGTGTGGGAGGGTTCCCCTATCCCTGCATCCCTGGCAACATCTGTCCTTTCCTGACTTGTTAATTTTAGCCATTCTGACTGGTGTGAGGTGGTATCTCATTGAGGTTTTGATTTGGATTTCACTAATGCCGAGCGATGTTGAGCACTTTTTCATGTGTCTGTTGGCCATTTGGATGTCTTCTTTGCAGAAATGTCTGTTCATGTCTTCTGCCCATTTCTTGATTGGATTATTTGTTCTTTGGGTGTTGAGTTTGATAAGTTCTTTATAGATTTTGGATACTAGCCCTTTATCTGATATGTCATTTGCAAATATCTTCTCCCATTCTGTCGGTTGTCTTTTGGTTTTGTTGACTATTTCTTTTGCTATGCAAAACCTTTTTATCTAGATGAAGTCCCAATAGTTCATTTTGGCCCTTGCTTCCCTTGCCTTTGGCCACGTTTCTAGGAAGATTTTGCTGTGGCTGAGGTCGAAGAGGTTGCTGCCTGTGTTCTCCTTTAGGATTTTGATGGACTCCTGTCTCACATTTATGTCTTTCAACCATTTGGAGTCTATTTTTGTGTGCGGCATAAGGAAATCGTCCAGTTTCACTCTTCTGCATGTGGCTTTCCAATTTTCCCAACACCATTTGTTGAAGAGACTGTCTTTTTTCCATTGGACATTCTTCCCTGCTTTGTTGAAGATAAGTTGACCATAGAGTTCAGGGTCCATTTCTGGGCTCTCTATTCTGTTCCACTGATCTATGTGTCTGTTTTTGTGCCAGTACCATACATTCTTGATGATGACAGCTTTGTAATAGAGCTGGAAGTCCGGAATTGTGATGCCGCCAGCTTTGCTTTTCTTTTTCAACATTCCTCTGGCTATTCGGGGTCTTTTCTGGTTCCATACAAATTTTAGGATTATTTTTTTCATTTCTTTGAAAAAAGTGGATGGTATTTTGATGGGGATTGCATTGAATGTGTAGATTGCTCTAGGTAGCATTGACATCTTCACAATATTTCTTCTTCCAATCCATGAGTATGGAACATTTTTCCATTTCTTTGTGTCTTCCTCAATTTCTTTCATGAGTATTTTATAGTTTTCTGAGTACAGATTCTTTGCCTTTTTGGTTAGATTTATTACTAGGTATCTTAAGGTTTTGGGTGAAATTGTAAATGGGATCAACTCCTTAATTTCTCTTTCTTCTGTCTTATTGTTGGTGTATAAGAATGCCACTGATTTCTGTGCATTGATTTTATATCCTTTACTGACTTCCTGTATGAGTTCTAGCAGTTTTGGTGGAGTCTTTTGGGTTTTCCACATAAAGTATCATATCCTCTGCAAAGAGTGAGAGTTTGACTTATTCTTTGCCAATTTGGATGCCTTTTATTTCTTTTTGTTGCCTGATTGCTGTGGCTAGGACTTCTACTACTATGTTGAATAGCAGTGGTGATAGTGGACATCTCTGCTGCATTCCTGACCTTAGGGGGAAAGCTCTTAGTTTTTCCCCATTGAGAACGATATTCACTGTGGGTTTTTCATAGATGGCTTTTATGATATTGAGGAATGTACTTCTATTCCTATACTCTGAAGAGTTTTGATCAAGAAAGGATGCTGTATTTTGTCAATTGCTTTTTCTGCATCTATTGAGAGGACATATAGTTCCTGTTCTTTTTTCATTAATGTATTGTATCACATTGATTTGCAGATGTTGAACCAACCTTGCAGCCCAGGGTAAATCCCACTTGGTCGTGGTGAATAATCCTTTTAATGTACTGCTGGATCCTATTGGCTAGTATTTTGGTGAGAATTTTTGCATCCATGTTCATCGAGGATATTTGTCTGTAATTCTCCTTTTTGATGGGGTCTTTGTCTGGTTTTGGGATCAAGGTAATGGTGGCCTCATAACACGAGTTTGGAAGTTGTCCTTCCATTTCTATTTTTTGGAACAGTTTCAGAAAAATAGGTATTAATCCTTCTTTAAATATTTGGTAGAATTCCCCTGGGAAGCCAACTGTCCCTGGGCTTTTGTTTTGGGAGATTTTTGATGACTGCTTCAATTTCCTTAGTGATTATAGGTCTGTTCAGGTTTTCTATTTCTTCCCAGTTCAGTTTTGGTAGTTGATACATCTCTAGTAATGCACCCATTTCTTCGAGATTATCTATTTTGCTGGCATAGAGTTGCTCATAATATGTTCTTATAATTGTTTGTATTTCTTTGGTGTTGGTTGTGATTTCTCCTCTTTCATTCATGATTTGGTTGATTTGGGTCATTTCTCTTTTCTTTTTGATAAGTCTGGCCAGGGGTTTATTAATCTTGTTAATTCTTTCAAAGAACCAGCTCCTAGTTTCGTTGATCTGTTCTACTGTTCTTTTGGTTTCTATTTCATTGATTTCTGCTCTGCTCTTTATTATTTCTCTTCTCCTGCTGGGTTTAGGCTTTATTTGCTGTTCTTTCTCCACCTCCTTTAGGTGTAGGGTTCGGTTGTGTACTTGAGACCTTTCTTGTTTCTTGAGAAAGGCTTGTATTGCTATATACTTTCCTCTTACGACTGCCTTTGCTGTATCCCAAAGATTTTGAACAGTGTGTTTTCATTTTCATTGGTTTCCATGAATTTTTTAAATTCTTCTTTAATTTCCTGGTTGACCCATTCATTCTTTAGTAGGATGCTCTTTAGCCTCCATGTATTTGAGTTCTTTCCAAATTTCCTTTTTTTATTGAGCTCTACTTTCAAAGCACTGTGGTCTGAAAATATGCAGGGTATGATCCCAATCTTTTGGTACTGGTTGAGACCTGATTTGTGACCTAGGATGTGATCTATACTGGAGAATGTTCGATGGGCACTAGAGAAGACTGTGTATTCTGTTGCTTTGGGATGGAATGTTCTGAATATATCTGTGAAGTCCATTTGGTCCAGTGTGTCATTTAAAGTCTTTATTTCCTTGTTGATATTTTGCTTAGATGATCGTGCTTTTCATTGAGGGGGGTGTTAAAGTCCCCCACCATTATTGTATTGTTTTTGATGCATTTCTTTGATTTTGTTATTAATTGGCTTATATAATTGGCTGCTCCCATGTTAGGGGCATAGATATTTACAATTGTTAGATCTTCTTGTTGGATAGACCCTTTAAGTAGGATATAGTGTCCTTCCTCATCTCTTATTACAGTTTTTGCTTAAAATCTAATTTGTCTGATAGAAGGATTGCCACCCCAGCTTTCTTTTGGTGTCCATTAGCATGGTAAATGGTTTTCCACCCCCTCACTTTCAATCTGGGGCTGTCTTTGGGTCTAAAATGAGTCTCTTGCAGACAGCATATCAATGGGTTTTGTCTTTTTATCCAATCTGATAGCCTGTATCTTTTGATTGGGGCATTTAGCCCATTTACATTCAGGGTAACTATTGAAAGAAATGAATTTAGTGCCATTGTATTGTCTGTAAGGTGACTGTTACTGTATATTGTCTGTGTTCCTTTCTGGTCTATGTTGATTTTAGGCTCTGTCTTTGTTTAGAGGACCCCTTTCAATATTTCTTGTAGGACTGGTTTTGTGTTTGCAAATTCCTTTAAATTCTTTTTGTCCTGGAAGCTTTTGATCTCTCCTTATATTTTCAATGACAGCTTAGCTGGATATAGTATTCTTGGCTGCATATTTTTCTCGTTTAGTGCTCTGAATATATCATGCCAGTCCTTTCTGGCCTGCCAGGTCTCTGTGGATAGGTCTGTTGCCAATCTAATGTTTCTACCATTGTAGGTTACAGATCTCTTCTCCCGAGCTGTTTCAGGATTTTCTCTTTGTCTTTGAGACTTGTAAGTTTTACTATTAGATATCAGGGTGTTGACGTATTTTTATTGATTTTGAGGGGGGTTCTCTCTGCCTCCTGGATTTTGATGCCTGTTTCCTTCCCCAAATTAGGGAGGTTCTCTGCTATAATTTCTCAGATATACCTTCTGCCCCTCTCTCTCTTTCATCTTCTTCTGGGATCCCAATTATTCTAATATTGTTTTGTCTTATGGTATTGCTTATCTCTCGAGTTCTGCCCTCATGATCCAGTAGTAGTTTATCTCTCTTTTTCTCAGCTTCTTTATTTTCCATCATTTGGTCTTCTATATCACTAATTCTCTCCTCTGCCTCATTTATCCTAGCAGTTAGAGCCCCCATTTTTTATTGCACCTCATTAATAGCCTTTTTGATTTCAACTTGGTTAGATTTTAGATCTTTTATTTCTCCAGAAAGGGTTTCTCTAATAACTTCCATGTTTTTTTCAAGCCCAGCTAGTATCTTTAAAATCATCATTCTGAACTCTAGTTCTGACATCATACTAGTGTCCATATTGAGTAGGTCTCTGGCAGTCAGTACTGCCTCTTTTTCTTTTTGATGAGGTGATTTTTTTCTGTCGTCATTTTGTCCAGAGGAGAACAGATGAATGAGAGAACAAAATGCTAACAGGGTAACAAAGTCCCCAGAAAATATATTCTAAACAAATCAGAAAAGACCTGAAACTGGGGGAAAAGAAAGGGAAAGAAAGAAAAAAGAAAAAGATAAAGATAAAAACAAACAGAAACAGAAGAAAACAAAAAAAACAGAATATGATCAAATATGATCAGGCTGGTGCATAGATCAGTGCCACACACTAGATTTTGGGTGTATTTTGGTCTGTTAGAAAAAAGTGCCTCCCAATATCTTAAAGAAAGCAGAACTTATATATGTACAAAAATAAGGGTTACTATGATGAAGGGATGGAATATGACTGTAAAGATGAAAATTATATAAGATTTTATAAAAGAAATTGATAAGATAAGAAGTTGGTTGAGGGGCGCCTGGGTGGCTCAGTTGGTTAAGCGACTGCCTTCGGCTCAGGTCATGATCCTGGAGTCCCGGGATCGAGTCCCGCATCGGGCTCCCTGCTCGGCAGGGAGTCTGCTTTGCCCTCCGACTCTATCCCCTCTCACGTGTTCTCTCTCATTCTCTCTCTCTCAAATAAATAAATAAAACCTTTAAAAAAAAAAAAAAGAAGTTGGTTGAAAAAAGAAAGAAGAGGATTAAAAAAAATAAAAGAAAAAAAAAGGGAGATAATGAAATCAGGCAGGAGACTAGAAAAAAGCCATACACTAGAGATTTAGGATATATTTTGATCTGTTAGAAGAAACTGTATCTCAAAATTTTAAAGAGAGAACAACTTATATATATATGCCAAAAATAAGGTTAACTACTATGAAGGGATAGAATATGACTCTAAAAATGAAAAATAAAAATGTTTTTTTAAAAAAAGGGATTGATAAGTTGTTGGTTGAAAAAGGGAAAAAGAAAAATTTTAAAAAAAGAAAAAGAAAGTTAAAAAAAATTAATTTTGAAAGACTAAAGAATCATGGAAAAAAACCCATGGATTCTATGTGCATTATTCCCCTAGCACTGGAGTTCTGCCATTCTCATTGATCTGTAAACTTGGTCTTGGCTGGCTGTTCTTGCTGATCTTCTGGGGGAGGAGCCTGTTGCCATTTTTCCCATATGTCTTTGCCGGAGGCAGAAATGCCGTATCCTTGCCCAGTCAGACTAAGTAATCTGCTCGGGTTTGCTCTCAGGAGCTTTTGTTCCCTGCAAGCTTTCCACACAGCTTTGGAGGATGAGAGTGAAAATGGCAGCCTCCCAATCTCCACTCTGGAGGAGCCAAGAACTCGGGGCCCCGCTCCTAAGTGAGCCCCCGGAGAAAAGCAGTCAGTCACTCCTGTCTCCCTGGTCTCCAGCCGCACTCCATGCTCACCTGGCCTGTGACCAAGCATTTCTATCTCTGGCACCCGACCCCGTGTGGAGTCTCCAAACCCCGCAGATCCCTGTGGTGCACTCCCGCGCCACTCCTCCTGGGGTGGGAAGGGGAGTCTCCCCGGATCTGCCACTTGTTGGGTCCCAGCTGGAGGAGCAGTGGCCCGACTGTGCCGCGGATCATGGTTTATGGCAACCCCGAGCTGAGAGCCCACTCCTCAGCTTTGTCTCTGCAGCCGGCTTCCCCGCTCCGATACCTGGGAGCTGCCACACTCAGGCATCCCCGGTCTTCCTGTGACCCCGAGGGTCCTCAGACCACACTGTCCAGTGAGGGTTCCACCCCCCACTTAGCCACTGAAGCGACATCCCTCAGCGGAGCAGACTTCTAAAAGTTCCAGTTTTGTGTTCTGGGGCTCTATCACTTGCCAGAAGCTGCTGAAAGAGGCCCCCTCCCCCACTGTCTATCCTCCCAAATATCACCTCGGATTCACTTCTCCACACGTCCTACCTTCCAGAAAATGGTCGCTTTTCTGTTCAGAGAGTTGTTGCTCTTCTTTTCTTCGATCTCCTGTTGAGTTCGTAGGTGTTCAGAATGGTTTGATACCTATCCAGCTGAATTCTTGGGACCAGCCAAAATCCAGGTCTCCTACTCCTCTGCCATCTTGCTCCACCCCCCTTTCATAGTGTCTTTATCTGGTTTTGATATCTGCATAATGCTGACTTTATAGGTTGAATTACAAAATATCCTTCTGCTTCCATATTTTGGAATAGCTTGAGAAAAGTAAGTATTAACTCCTCTTTAGATGCTTATAGAATTATCTGTGAAGCCATCTGGTCCTGGATTTTGTTTGTTGGCAGTTTTTTGGTTACCTGTTCAATTTCATTGCTTTTAATCAATCTGTTCAAATTTTCTATTTCTCTCTGATTCAATTTTGTAAGGTTATATGTTTCTAGGAATTTATCCATTTCTTTTAGGTTTCTATATCATTTATTTCTTTTTCAAAAAAATATTTTATTTATTTAGATAAAGAGAGAGTATGAGTCAGGGAGGGGCAGAGAGATCGGGAGAGCAAATCCCAAACAAACTCTGTGCTGAGTGCCTAGGGCTCAATGAGGGGCTTGATCTTACAACCCTGAGATCATGACCCAAGCCAAAATCAAGAGTTGGATGCCCAACCACCTGAGCCACCCAGATGTCCCTATATCATTTATTTCTGTTCTAATCTTTATTATTTCCTCCGTTCTGCTGCTTTTGTGTTTAGTCTGTTCTCCTTTTTCTAGCTACTTTAGGTGTAAAGTTTGGTTGTTTATTTGAGATTTTTCTTGCTTCTTGAAGTAGGCCTGTATTGCTATAAACTTTCCCCCTTAAACAGCTTTTGCTGCATCCCAAAGGTTTTACAGTGTTGTGTTTTCAGTTTCATTTGTCCCTATGTATTTTTTTATTTCCTTTTTGATTTCTTAGTTGAATCATTCATCATTTAGTAGCATGAAATTAAACTTTCATTGTTTGTGTTCTTTCCAGATTTTTTCTTGTGGTTTATTTCTAGTTTCAGAGCATTATGATCAGAAAAGATGCTTGGTATGACTTCAATATTTTTCAATTTGTTGAGATTTGTTTTGTGGCCTATTCTGGATAATGTTCCATGTGCACTTGAAAAGAATGTGTATTCTGTTCTAATAGGGTGGAATGTTCTGAATATATCTATTAAATCCATCTATTCCAGTGCGTCATTCAAAGCCCCTGTTTCCTTGTTGATATTTTGTCTAACTCTGTGTCTGTTTCTATGTGTTAGGAAAGTCAGCTACATCTCCTGCTCTTGAAAATAGCAGCTTTATGAAGAAGAGTTCCTGTAGTGCCCTGCTACACAATGTCCTTTGTTCAGTGGATCCAGGCATTTCAAGGGTGTCTCCTGATTGTGCTGTATGAGCCCTGCTGTTGTGGCTGATCTACTTTCACCTTGAGTCCAGTCATCTGCAATGGTCATTGCCTGTTGGGGACTGGGTTTGGTTCCATTTGGGGTCTCCTTGGGCTTGAGTTGAGTCAGACCAGGCATTTCGAGAGTTGCAGTATCATAAAATAACAGGGCATTCTCCTTGTATTCTCCCATAGAAGTTTTCATTGGTGGTTAGGGCCTGCAGTCAGACCACATATCTACCCCCAACCCTCTGCTGGGGCCACAATTGGACAGCTGTGTGTGGTTATCTTCTCCTCTCCCCCATAGCAGAAATCCTTTAGACTGGTATTGGGCCCTGTTGGGGCTTCTTGCATACTGCCAGGCTTGTGACACAGTTTTGCATGGGCTCTAGACAAGGGTATGTTGGAGGTAGTAGGTTCCCAGGAGAACACAGAGCAGGGCACACAGTGTTAACAAGTTTTGCTCAGGTGGGAAGAGACCTGGAACAGGGGCCTGGCTGGAGGAGCCATGACTGCAGGGAACACAGGGGTGATGCATGGTGTTAACAAGTTAGGTGGAGAGCATTGGTGCAGCACTGGTTCCTGCACCTGTCCTTGTCTCTATGCCAGGGAGCAGGGGAGGGAAATGCTGCTGGCCATCTCCTTTGTTCCTTTGAAGATCCCTGCCCTCCCCCACATGCTCTGAAATTAGTAAATAAATCTTCTTCTTGTGTATCCCAGATGTTTTTTAAGCTGATGCTTCTGTGGTGTATCTCAGTCACGTTGTTTGTTGTGCTGTCTCTAAGGGTGGAGACTGAGTTTTCTATAGCCCCCCAAGTTCTCCTAGAGATAAGACTATTCATTTTTAAAGTTTCAGGTCTTAATCCCCATTGATTATAAGAACTCACAAAATAAGACCCCACTGGTTTTTGAAGCCAATGTTATGGGATTCTTTTTCCCTGAGTAGGTTCCCCATACTTGGGGTGCTCTGTGTGAGGGTTTGTTTCTCCTCTCTTCACACCTATGGCAGCCCTTCTTCCCATTAACAGTCCTGCAGGTCTGCTTAGCTCCTGACTGCATCTCTGGACTTCATACCTATTGGATGTAGTCTCTTCTCTAGATTCAGCTGTGAACAGTCTGTTCTGCAAGTCTTTGGGTCATTGTCTAGGTTATTTACACTGATGTGGGTGTTATCTAGTTGTATCCATGAGATGAGTTGAGCTTAGGATCCTCTAACTCTGCCACTTCCCCAAAAGTTGGGATGATATTTTCAAAGTGATCAAAGGGAAAAAAACCACAAAACTGTCAACCAAGAATGCCTTATTCAGCAAACCTATCATTCAGAAATAAGGGAGAGATAAAGACTTTCCCACCATCTCAGGGGATGGTAGATCAAAGTTTCAACTCTGGCCTTGGGTGGCAATCACAGGATTGCAGCAGCATGACTCCACTGGTGTCTGTTAAAGCCATGCATCACAAGGAATTTATAAGCACTAGATTTAATCTACAGAAAAGCTAAAGGGAATACTTCAAGCAAAAACAACAACAACAAACATATACACACACAAATTAATAACATAAAAATAAATGAGGGTTCTAGAGAGGAGGGGGTGGGGGGATGGGTTAGCCTGGTGATGGGTATTAAAGAGGGCATGTATTGAATGGAGCACTGGGTGTTATACGCAAACAATGAATCATGGAACACTACATCAAAAACTAATGATGTAATGTATGTGATTAACATAACATAATAAAAATTTTAAAAAAAGAAGTCCTCCTTCTCCTTTTCCCCCCAAAAAAATAAAAATAAAAAATAAATGAAAGTGTAAAATCAATGGTATAGGCAAAAGGAGAAAGATCATTGACAATGGTTTAGACAATGATGTCTAGGATAAGTCACCTAAAGCACAGGCATCAAAAAGAAAAAAAAAATGTAAGACTACATTAAATAAAGAGCTTCTGCACAGTAAAAGAAACAGTAAAAAAAAAAAAAAGAATAGAATGGGAGAATATAATTACAAACCATTTATCTGATAAGGGACTAATTTCCAAAATATATAAAAAACTCATACAACACTATAACAAAAAAGAAAATAATCCAATTTTAAACATGGGTAAAGAACCTGAGTAGACGTTTTTCTGAAGACATATAAATGGCTAATAGGTATATGAAAAGGTGCTCAACCACACGATTCATCAGGGAAATGCAAATCAATGAGTATAAAGCAATGAGATAATCACCTCACATCTGTTAGAATGGCTTTTATCGAAAAGAGAAAAGATAACTAATATTGGTAGAATGTGAAGAAAAGGAAGACTTTTGGTGGGAATGTACATTGGTGTAGCCACAATGGAAAATCATATACTTTTCAAAGAATATTAAAAATAGAACTATCATATAATCCAGTAATCTCACTCTTGGGTATATATTAAAAGGAACTGAAATCAGTATCTGAAATAAATATCTGCACAGCCATGCTCATTACATTACTTATAATAGCCAAGAAATGAAAGCAACCTAAGGTCTGTCAACAGATAAAGGGTTAAGAAGGTATTTTATATATGTGATATATATATCACATATATATGAATGTTATTCAGCCATGAGAAAAAAGGAAATCTTGCCATTTGTGACAATGGGATGGACCTTGAAGGCAATGGTGGGGTAGCAATTCTACCCAGGGAAAGACATCTAAGAATCAGTGCAACAAGGCCTCCCCCCACCGCCTTGGAAGACCAGCAGGAACATCTGGCTAATATGAAGTTTACCAATCACACAGAACTGCATAACTCCACCTTTAGGGGAAAATAGATATAGAATTCGTGTTTTTTTCCTCATGATTCTTTAGTCTTTCAATTTAATTTTTTTTCTTTCCTTTTCAACTAATTTCTTTTTTTTATTTTTTTTTAAAGATTTTATTTATTTATTTGAGAGAGCGAATGAGAGACAGAGAGCATGAGAGGGAGGAGGGTCAGAGGGAGAAGCAGACTCCCCGCTGAGCAGGGAGCCCAATGCGGGACTCGATCCCGGGACTCCAGGATCATGACCTGAGCCGAAGGCAGTCGCTTAACCAACTGAGCCACCCAGGTGCCCCAAATTTCTTTTTTTTTTAAATATTTTATTTATTTATTTGACAGCGAGAGAGGGAACACAAGCAGGGGGAGTGGGAGAAGGAGAAGCAGGCTTCCCACAGAGCAGGGAGCCCAATGCGGGGCTCGATCCCAGGACCCCAGGGATCATGACCTGAGCCGAAGGCAGACACCCAACGACTGAGCCACCCAGGCACCCCAACTAATTTCTTATTTTATCAACTCTTTTTGTAAGTCTTTTTAAATTTTCATTTTTACATTTACATTTTATATAAATATTTTTCATTTTTGGCTTCCATTCATTTTATTAATTTTTATTTTTTTGTGTATATACATAAAAATTTGTCTTTCTTTACAATTTTGGGATAGAATTTCTTCTAACAAACAGACCAAAACATTCCCAGGATGTAGTGTATTACTGTGTCCTGTTCACTTGTTTGACTATATATTCTCTCTCTCTCGCTTTTTTTTTAAATTTCTTCAGATTCTGGTCTCTTCTGATTTGTTTAGAGTATATTTTTCTGGTGTCACTTTTGCTATTTTAGTATTTTGTTCTCTTGTTCATCTATTCTTCCCTGGATAAAATGACAAGATAGAAGAACTCATCCCAGAAAGAAAGCCAAGAGGCAGTACTGACTGCCAGGGACCTAATCGGTATGGATATAAGTAGATGTCAGAACTAAAGATTAGAATAATGATTACAAAGATAGTAGCTGCACTTGAAAAAAGCATGGAAGACACCAGAGAATCCCCTTCTGGAGAAATAAAAGAACTAAAATCTAATCAGGTCAAAATCAAAAAGGCTATTAATGAGATGCAATAAAAAAATGGAGGCTTGGGCGCCTGGGTGGCTCAGTTGGTTAAGCAACCGCCTTCGGCTCAGGTCATGACCCTGGAGTCCTGGGATCGAGTCCCGCATCGGACTCCCTGCTCAGCGGGGAGTCTGCTTCTCCCTCTGATCCTCCCCCTCTCATGCTGTCTCCCATTCTCTCTCTCAGATAAATAAATTAAAAATCTTTAAAAAAAAAATGGAGGCTCTAACTGCTAGGATAAATGAGGCAGAAGAGAGAATCAGTGAGATAGAAGACAAAATGATGGATAATAAAGAAACTAAGAAAAAGAGAGATAAATAACTATTGAATCATGAAGGGAGGGTTCAAGAGATCAGTGATACCATAAAGTGAAACAATATTAGAATAATTGGGATCCCAGAGGAAGAAGAAAGAGAGAGAAAGACAGAAAGTATATTTGAAAAAAATATGGCTGAGAACGTCCCTAATCTGGGGAGGGAAATAGGCATACAGATTCAGGAGGCACAGAGAACCTGCCTCAAAATTAATAAAAATAGGTCAATGCCTCAACATATAAGATGAAGCTTGTAAACTTCAGAGACAAAGAGAAAATCCCGAAAACAACTTGGAACGAGAGATCCTTAACATACAAGGTAGGGACATAAGGCTGGTAGCAGACTTATCCAAGAGATCTGGCAGGTCAGAAAGGACTGGCATGATATATTCGGGATGCTAAAAGAGAAACATATGCATCCAAGAATAATTTATCCAGCAAGGCTTTCATTCAGAATAGAAGGAGAGATAAAGAGCTTCCAGGACAAACAGAAACTAAAAGAATTTGTGATCACTAAACCAACCCTGCAAGAAATATTGAAGGGGGTCCTTTAAGTGAAGAAAAAGCCCAAAAGTAGCATAGATCAGAAAGGAACAGAGACAATATACAGAAATAGTGATATTACAGGTAATACAATGTCATTGAATTAATATCTTTCAATAGTTACTCTGATATAAATGGGCTAAATGCTCTAATTAAAAGATACTGGTTATCAGATTAAATAAAAAAAAGCAAGACCCATTGATATGCTGTCTACAACACTCATTTTACACACAAAGACATCCCCAGATTGAAAGTGGGTGGAGAAATCTTTATCGTGCTAATAGACATCAAAAGAAAGCTGGGCTAGCAATCTTTATATCAGACAAATTGGATTTTAAACCAAAACTATAATAAGAGATGAAGAGGGACACTATATAATAATTAAAGGGTCTATCCAACAAGAAGTTCTAACAATTACAAATATTTATGCCCCTAACATAGGAGCAGCCAATTATATAAACCAATTAATAACAAAATTAAGGAAACACGTTGATAATAATACAATAATAGTAGGGAATTTTAACATCCCATTCACAGCACTGGACAGATCATCTAAGCAGAAGATCAACAAGGAAACAAGGACTTTGGATGACATACTGGACCAGAAGGACTTCACAGATATATCCAGGGCATTCCATCCTAAAGCAACAGAACATGCATTCTTCTCAAGTGCACATGGAACAGTCTCCAGAAATAGATCACATACTGGATCACAAATCAGGTCTCAAACAGTACCAAAATATTGGGATTATTCCCTGCATATTTTCAAATGACAATGCTTTGAAACTTGAACACAATCACTAGAGAAAATTTGGAAGGAACACAAATGCATAGAGGTTAAAGAGCATCCTATTAAAGAGTTAATGGGTCAACCAGGAAATTAAAGAAGAATTTAAACAATTCATGGAAACAAATGAAAATGAAAAGACAATTGTTCAAAACCTTTGGGATGCAGCAAGTCCTGTCTGGTCCTAAGACAGAAGAATACAGCAATATGGGGCACCTGGGTGGCTTAGTCATTAAGCGTCTGCTTACGGCTCATGTCATGATCCCAGGATCCTGGGATCAAGCCCTGCATCGGGCTCCCTGCTCGGCGGATTGCCTGCTTCTCCCTCTCCCACTCCCCTTGCTTGTGTTCCCTCTCTGTCTCTCTCTCTCTGTCAAATAAATAAAATCTTAAAAAAGAAAGAAGAATATAGCAATAACAGGTTTTCTCAAAAACAAGAAAAGTCTCAAATACACAACCTAACCTTACACCTAAAGGAGCTAGAGAAAGAGCAGCAAATAAATCCTAAATCCAGCAAGAGAAGAGAATTAATAAAAATAAGAGCAGAAGTCAATGAAATAAAAACCAAAAGAACAGTAGAACAGATCAATGAAACGAGGAGCTGGCTCACTGGAAGAATTAATAAGATCAATAAACCTCTAGCCAGATACATCAAAAAGAAAAGAGAAAGGACCCAAATAAATAAACTCATGAATTAAAGAGGAGAGATCACAACCAACACTGAAGAAATACAAACAATTATAAGAACATACTAGGATCAACTATATGCCAGGAAATTAGGCAATCTGGAAGAAATGGATGCATTCCTAGAAACATATAAACTACCAAAACTGAAACAGCAAGAAATAGAAAACCTGAACAGTCCCATAACCAGCAAGGAAATTGAAGCAGTAATCAAAAACCTCCCAACAGAGAGTCCAGGGCCAGATGGCTTCCCAGGGGAACTCTACCAAACATTTAAAGAAGAATTCATACCTATTCTTCTGAAGTTGTTCCAAAAATTAGAAACAGAAGGAAAATTTCCAAACTCATTCTATGAGGCCAGCATTACCTCGATCCCCAAATCAGACAAAGACCACACCAAAAGGGAGAGTTACAGAACAATATCCCTGATGAATATGGATGCAAAAATTCTCACCAAGATGCTAACCAATAGGATCCAACAGCACATTAAAAGGATCATTCATCATGACCAAGTGGGATTTAGTCCTGGGCTGCAAGGGTGGTTCAACATCCACAAATCAATCATTGTGATACAACACATTTATGAAAGAAAGGACAAGAATCATATGATCCTCCCAATAGATGAAGAAAAAGCATTTGACAAAGTACAGTATCTTATCTTGATTAAAACTCTCCACAATGGGGCGCCTGGGTGGCTCAGTCGTTAAGCGTCTGCCTTCGGCTCAGGTCATGATCCCAGGGTCCTGGGATCGAGTCCCACATCGGGCTCCCTGCTCGGCAAGAAGCCTGCTTCTCCCTCTCCCATTCCCCCTTCTTGTGTTACTGTTCTCACTATCTCTCTCTCTGTCAAATAAATAAATAAAATCTTTAAACAAAACAAAACAAAACAAAACTCTCCACAATGTAGGGATATAGGGAACATACCTTAACATCATAAAAGCCACATATGAAAAGCCCACAGTGACTATCATTCTCAATGGGGAAAAATTGAGAGCTTTGCCCCTAAGGTCAGGAACATGACAGGAATGTCTACTCTCACCACTGTTGTTCAACACAGTACTAGCAGTCCTTGCCTCACCAATCAGCCAACAAAAAAAAATAAAAAATAAAAAGCATTCAAACTGGCAAAGAAAAAGTCAAACTCACTCTTCACAGATGAAATGGTACTCTATATGGAAAACCCAAAAGACTCCACCCCAAAATTGTTAGAACTCATACAGGAATTCAGCAAAGTGGCAGGATATAAAATCAATGCACAGAAATCAGTTGCATTTCTATACACCAAGAATGAAACTGAAGAAAGAAAAATTAAGGAATCTATCCCCATTTACAATTGCACCAAAAGCCATAAGAGACCTAGGAATAAGCCTAACTGAAGAGGTGAACATTCTGTACTCTGAAGACTGTAGAACACTTATGAAAGAAATTGAGGAAGACACAAAGAAATGGGAAAACGTTCCATGCTCATGCATTGGAAGAACAAATATTGTTTAAATGTTTATGCTACCTAGAGCAATCTATATTTTCAATGCAATCTCTATCAAAATACCATTGACATTTTTCACAGAGCTTGAACAAATGATCCTAAACTTTGTATAGAACCAGAAAAGAATCTAAATAGCCAAAAGAATGCTGTAAAAGAAAACCAAGCTGGTGGCATCACAATTCCAGACTTCAAGCTATATTACAAAGCTGTGATCACCAAGACAGCATGGTACTGGCACAAAAACAGACACATAGATCAATGCAACAGAATAGAGAACCCAGAAATTGACCCTTAGTACTGTGGTCAACTAATATTTGACAAAGCAGGAAAGAATATCCAACGGGAAAAAACAAAAAACAAAAACAGTCTCTTCAACAAATGGTGTTGGGAAAATTAGACAGCCACCATACTGTCACCAAGGATCATTTTCTTACACCATACCAAAAATGAGCCACCAAGGATCATTTTCTTACACAATACACAAAAGTAGACTCAAAGTGGATTAAAGATCTAAATGTGAGATAGGAATCCATCAAAATCCTAGAGGAGAACACAGGCAACAACCACTTTGTTCTCAGCAGCAACAATTTCTTGCTAGACATGTCTCCAGAGGTAAGGGAAACAAATGCAAAAATGAACTATTGGAACTTCATCAAGATAAAAATATTTTGCACAGCAAAGGAAACAATCGACAAAACTAAAAGACAACCTATAGAATGGGAGAAGATATTTGTAAATGTCTTATCAGATAAATGACTCGTACCTGAAATCTATAAAGAACTTATCAGACTCAACCCCCAAAGAACAAATCAAACAAGAAATGGGCAGAAGACATGAACAGACATTTCTCCAAAGAAGATATCCAAATGGCCAACAGACACATGCTAAAATGCTCAACATTTGTATATCAGGGACATACAAATCAAAACCACAGTGAGTTACCACCTCACACCAGTCAGAATGGCTAAAATTAACAAGTCATGAAAGAACCAATGTTGGCGAGGATGTAGAGAGTGGGGAACCTTCTTACACAGCTGGTGGGAATGCAAGTTGGTACAGCCACTATGGAAAACAGTATGGCGGTTCCTCAAAAAGTTAAAAATAGAGCTACCCAATGACACAGCAATTGCACTACTGGGTATGTATTCCAAAGATACAAATGTGATCCAAAGTGGCACTTGCACCCCAATATTTATAGCAGCATTATCCGCAAGAGCCAAACTATGGAAAGAACCCAGATGTCCATCGAAAGATGAATGGATAAAGGGGTGTGTGTGTGTGTGTGTGTGTGTCAAACACAATGGACTATTACTCAGCCATCAAAAAAGAAATTGTACCATTTGCAACAACATGGATGGAACTAGAGGGTATTAATGCTAAGCAAAATAAGTCAATCAGAGAAAGACAATTATATGATTTCACTCATAGGTGGAATTTAAGAAACAAAATAGAGGAGCATAGGGGAAGGGAGGGAAAAATAAAACAAGACAAAATCAGAGAGGGAGATAAATTATAAGAGACTCTTAATCATAAGAAACAAACTGAGGGTTGCTGGAGGGGAGGTGGGGGTGATCAGTAACTGGTTGATGGATATTAAGGAGGGCATGTGATGTAAAGAGTACTGGGTGTTATATACAACTGATGAATCACTGAACTCTCCCTCTGAATCTAATAATACAGTATATGTTAACTAATTGAATTTAAATTTAAATTTTAAAAAAAGGAAAAGACTCCACTGGGACAAGACAGGGGTCTTTCCCCACCCCCAGAGAGGACCCCGCACTAGCTATGCTGCCACCACTCAGTCCTCTGTCTCCCCCTAAGGGTCTTGCCCCTGAAAACCCAGCAAAGAGCACCAGAGAGGAAAGCCCACTGCCCACTTCACACTAACCCTGGGCACACAGCTCTGCATTTAGAATGGGTGACCCATGGTGACTGGATCATGCACGCTCCAGAACTGGCCTGTGAGTCCAAAATACCTCATCACCCTTTCACAGGGAAGATCCATTTGAAAACATCAGCAGATTCCAGAAAGCCAAAGAATAAAACCTAGCAGTTATATCTAAACTGTGAACAAAATCATAAGTAATGTAAGAGTAGAAAGAAGCCAAATGTTTAAAAAACTTTGTAAGAAAGGCAGCAAATACCATGAGGGACCATGAAATGCTGACGCCATTTCCCTTAAAATAGGGCAGACAGAAACAGAGATGTTTGCTATCATCTCTGGTACTCAGAATGGTTTTGGTACTATTAGCTAATAAAATCTGATGAGAAAATAAAAGGAAAAAAGAAACAAAAAATGAACTTCCCCTTCAGGTGTTGTAATCCTGCACTTGGAAACCTCAGGATACTTTTTCCTTCAGGAACAGGGGTTTGAGAGTGGGAGTGTCTGGGCTGTGGGGCTCTGCACTGCTCCAGAGCAGGCTTAGCATCAGGGTGATGGGAGCCAGCACCCTGGTCAGGTCTGGAGCCCCCAGCAGCCCTTCTGTCCCCAGAGCCCAGAGTGGTGACCTACCAGGTGGGCTGGTGCCAGATTCCTGTTTGGCAAAAGAGAATGAACCCATGGGGGGAGATGGGAAGGGGAGAATAGCTAGCCTGTGCCTCACCCCGCCTCTCTGGTTGTAGGACTCAGGTGGGCATCAGGAGCAGAGGCCCCCCTGACCCGCCCTGCCTCCCCAAGTGCCCTGAGATGGGCCCGTGCTCTGGGAGCAGGTTCCAGGGAGCAGCCTCCCTGGGGGCAGGCTCAGGGTCCAGACTTGGGTTCAGTCCTGGACAGTGCTCGGGCTGACTCTTGGGAGTCCCCTCCCTGCCCAGGTCTGCTGACACAGACATCACGGGTATGGTGGGCACTTTTGACCATCCCTGGCTTCAGAGACAAAGGAAGGAAGGAGGTTTCTGAAGAACACACTCACGTGGTGGTTATCAGAGCTGTCTGCTGAGGATGGCAGTTGGTGGCAGTTAGGATTCTGTGTCTCTGGTGCTGGCCCATCCTCCCCAGTTCCACCCACAGAAAATGAAGGAGTAGCCCAAGCACTTCTCCCAGGACATAATGCAGATCGACCTGGACTGAACCAGACCTTCTGCAAACACATCATGTTCTGGGACCGCTTCGGTGTCAGGTGAAGCTGCTGAGCAAGCAGGGTTCTGGGGTGGGGGTCTCTAGGGGGCAGGAGAGACATAGCGGGCCTCTGGGTGGGGAATGCAGGGTGCCTAAGGAGAGGGGGATTGACAGCAGCACACAAAATACTACCGCAGGGTAAACGTGCTCTGGACGACCCATGTGCCCCACGCTAGGGTCTGCAGAGATGGGGAGGGCGACAAGAAAAGGGGCTTCTGGCATCGCTCTGTGAGCTGAGGCCTAAAGTGTCATGTGGAGCTGGCCATGTGAAGAGCAGGGGTGGGGGGGGCACTAAGGGCAGCTGGGGGCCATGCAGAACAGACAAGCCTGGACAAGGACACGCATGGACCAAATGCCGGTCGGACATCTTGGTGTTTTTATTTATTTCTGAAATTTTTTGCATTTTATTTTAGACAATTTCCATTGTTTATAAAGATAAATAGTATGATGAGCCCCCAGATGCCGTCCCCGGGTCCAGCCCAGGGCTCTGTGCTCATCATACACTTTCCCAGCAGCAAACCCGAGACCTGGGATCTACTTTATCTGGAGATGTCTCCATATGCATTGTAGAAAATGGGGATCCCCTTTGTATGCATACCCACGACACCATCACCACCCTGCAAAGATTTAGTGCACATCCTTCGTGTGCAGCCTGTATTCGCACCTCCCTGGCCACCTTGGGGTTCTCTGGAAGATCTGTTCTCATCAGAAGCCCAGGTTTCTGGTTGAGTCCCTGGGTTCTGGTGGAGAACCTGATGATGTGGGGGACTGAGCTGGAGGGATGGCAATACAGTGTGCACCCAGACAGGTTGGGTACAAGTGGATGGTGGCAGGAGATGGAGCTGTGTCTGCATGGAGAGGGCAGAGGCTGGGGGTGTGCTTCAAAGCCCGGGGCCCCAGAGAGGCTGACCTGGAGGGCTGCCAAGGCTGACGCTGAGGAGCCTCCTGGATTGGGGCTTCCAATGTGGCTGCCCTGTACCTGTCTCAGGATGAAACATCAATGCTCCTTCACCCAGGGGGGTGCCTTGTGTCCCCTGATCCTGGGTGGCCCCTATGACAGCCTTGGCCCTCAGAGTGCAGCTGGGTCATTGCTGACCTGTGACACCTGGTCCAGGGGGGCCAGCCTCCAGCAGCCCTAAAGCCCCAGTCACTACCCCAAACATCCATCACCCTAATGGCCACCTTGCCACGTACCTCTCAGAGACTGGCCCTGATGTGAGGGGGAGGCCCTACCCACACAGCACACGTGGACACAAAATAAGAAGGAAATGTACAGAGCAGGACAGAGATTTTGAATTGCACATCTAATGTGGGTCCCCTGCAGACTGAGGACAAGCACCTTGATTATCTAACACAGGATGAGGCACAAAATGGGCGCAAGATCCGAACAGATGCTTGAACAAAGAAGATGCACACACACACAGATGTGCATTCATAAAGTGTGTGTATGTGTGACAGCAGCAGGTGAAAACACGTTGAACTTTCACATCACCACGAGCACACACCAGCACACATCTGTAAGAGAAGCTGACGGCACCCAGGGCTGGCACGCACCTGGGGCATCAGGACCTGGGGTGCACAGTCATGCAGCCAGGCTGGAAGACAGTATGGCGGCTTCTTACAAGGTTGAACCGAGCGTCATCATACGCCCCAGAGTGCTCATAGATATTGACCCAACTGATTTGAAAACATTTATCTTCGTAAACCCTGAATGAACATTCCCTGCTTTATTTATGACAGCTCAAACCTGGAAGCAACCAAGATGCTCTTGGATGAACAAACACTTGTAATCTGTAAAACGGAATACAATTCAGTAACGCAAAGGAACGAGCTATCGATGCTTCAGTGCCATGGATGCAACTTGGGTGCATTTTGCTCTGTGAAGGGAGCCAGACTCATGTATGGTTGCATTCACAGGATATCTGCAACAAGCCAGACCATGGGGAGGAGAAGCATCAGGGGCTGCTGAGAGCTGGTGCAGTGGGAGTGCCTGGCTACAGAGGGGACATCCAAAGTGGGGCAGGGACTCCAGGGCTGGAGGGAGAATCTGGTGGCTCTGTGAAAACTCAGGAACTTCACATCCTACAGTGTGAGCTTTAATGGAGACAGGCAGAAAAAAACAGAATGAAAATAAACACCCATCACACTGTATGTCTGAGATACCTGCATCTCATTGTGTATAGACCTGACCCCAAAGAAACGTCACACACTGAGGTGCCCTGAACACTGCAGGGCCTGTGTGGCTGGTTTCTTAGCCTGGCCAGCCTGGCTGTGTGGGTTGGCCAGGCAAGAGCAAACCAACACACCCTGCTGTCCCCTTTCCTAGGCAGCAAGCCCTGCTCCACGTGCTTTCAGCCTATTCCGTGTACAACACTGTGAGTATCCCTGCAGCTAGGCGTGCTGCCTCTCGGGTGTCCTTTGTCTTGAGTATTAGTGACCAAACATGACCTACTAGTTAGGACTCCAGCTCCCACTGTCGCAGAGAGGCAAGAGAGGGGCTCTCTAATCTAGGACCAAGGCAGGGGTCTGGGTGCAGACTTCACTCTGGGAGGGATGGCAGCTGAGTCCTTGAGTCCTGGGGCTGCCAGGTGTTCTAGCACGCATTGCTGTTGTTGTAAAACCAGGATTTGGATCCTGAAGATACCTTAGCAGTAATCAGAAACTGGGTGAGGAGGGAGGTTGCCATTACCCTGAACAGTTTAATAATGTGGCAGACCAGGACACGATTCCCACGGAGACTGCTCCCACTCTGCCACACATTCCAGAAGGGTCCCTTGAGAAACACCAGCTCAGACATTCCACGGGCTCCATGGCAGTGTCTTGGCCCCGTTGTCCTCCTGGGCCTTCCCATGTGCCACAGTCAGGCCCCTGCCTGCACTCATGGTGGAGTCTCCAGACCTCGCTGGTCCCCTTCACCCTGGCACACCTCACTTAGGCACTTCTTCCTTGTCTGAGAAAGGGGACCGTGGGATGGCACCCAAAGGGCTCAGTAGAGGGACTGCATGGTGCTGGCACCTGATGGCACCTGAGCTGTCCGGGTGGCCCTGCACCCTGCTCTCCTCGCCTTCTGGGGGTGCCCTCTGTGAGACTAGGGTGTGAGGAAGCTCTGGGAGCCTGACGCCAATGCCAGGGGAGGGCACAGAGGTGTCCTAGGGGTAGCCACCTTCCATGCAGCCTGGCTCTTCATTCCATTCTTCATTTCAGGGTTCTCCAAACTGCTGAGATTCCAGGGCCATCATGAGTGCATTCTAAGCAAAGTACTCCCAAAGCTGAAGAAGCACATGGCAAGTAGAAGCACCCCAGAGGCACTGTCCCCATGGCAGGGGTGGGGGACGTGCAGAGCCCTTCTGCAGGTTTGATGTCTTGTTCCTTCTCCTGCTGGGGCCAGGGGCGCCCTTGGGGTGGAGCAGGGCTATCGGAAGTTGTCCTCTTGGCTCCATGGGCCCCTGGCACAAGGAGGTTTCCAGCCACTGGGTGGGTCCTCAACACTTTCTGCCCTTCCGTCAGAATGAGGAACAGATGTGCACTGTCATTTACATCGCCAAGTGGTTCCTTCAGTGTGTCATTGACCAGCTAAGGCCACCCAAGGAGACCTGTTCCCTGACCCGCTCACTGCCCCTGGGCCCTGGGGAGGGCCGAGCTCAGCCCCACCCTCCAGAAGAGCCAGACCCAATCCTGGGTCACTAAGGCTGAGATTCGCAGTGCAGACCCATCCTGGAGAAGCCCAGAGGCCCTGTTGAGGAAGTTCTGGGAACCTGGCTATCTGCTTCAGCTGGGGTGTGGGCAAGCCCTTGGCCCATTCTGTAGCCAGCCTGGGGTCCTCTCAGGGCATGTTACCACCAACTGTGGACAGAGTTTGATGCAACCAGGGGGGCTGCAGGGGCTGTGGGCAGAATGGAGTCCCTAGCCTGTGCTGAGACCCCCATGGGCCCTGCCCAGGCTGCTCGTTCCACAACTGTTGTCCACACAGACCCCCTTCTCACTCACCCTGAAACTCTGGGATGCCTACATCCTGGACAGCAAGCATGTGCTCACAGCCATGACATACACGATCCTCAAGGTGCACAGCAGTAAGTGAGCCCATAGGAGCCCAGGTGTGTGCGAGGGTGGGGAGCAGGGCCATGGCCCACTGCTCTGACCAGGGCACAAGCCTCAGAGGAGGGAGGGACAGCCAGGCAGGTGGGTGGGGCAGGGCACACCTCCTGAAGCTGCCCCTGGAAAGTCTTCAGGAGTTTCTGCAGGACACACTGTCCCAGATCTGGGCCCTGGAGGATAAGGTGGTGCTCAGACACCTTCAGGCCTCCATGGCCCAGCTACGAAAGATGAAGTGTGATCTGCCCCCCTCAGGTGGGCTCAAAGCCCAGTCCCCTCCCGATTCACCCTCCTGGGGCAGCAGACAGTAGACAGAGCCCCCGGGACCTTCCTCCTCATCTCTGTCCATCTCCTCTTCTGTTCCAACCTTGGGAAAACCAGGCCAGGGCCGGGCATCTGGGCAGCTGGGGCTGGGAATCAGCAGCCTGGGGAGCCTTGTTGTCAGTGTCAGGCCATTGTGGCCATACAGGGAGCGATGAGGAGACTTCCTGGCACCCCAGCCAGCTGGGGACAAACAGCATGCTGGAGATGCTAACCCAGTCTGCCTCTTTCCAGTGGAACCTGAAGAGTTCCCCATGATGCTCCTGGGCCTGCAGCAAGTGTCCTGAGCTCCCAGGCCTCTCCTCCCTTCTCCTAGCATTGAGACACTCCCCAGAGTGGAAAGGCTGGCCTCCCCAGGACCAGCCACCCAACAAGAGCAGCCTGGATCCCCTCCCGGCCAGGCCATCCTTAAGGCCAAGGAGCAGTTGCAGGAGGGAATCTCCACAGAGCCTATGGCTGAATACCTGTGTCCAGGAGCCCCAGCAGCTCAGGTTCTGGCCTGTCTGCCACCAGCCCAGGAACCCTCACTGGCCTGGCTGCCCCCACAGTGATGGAATTCCCTCTCCAACCTGCCAGTGAACTAGGAGGGTACAGGCAGGTGGCCCCTGAATGTGGGCTTGAAGCCAGAAAACTTGGTCCCTTTCCCTTCATCACCTGCCTGGACCACCTCAGGGTCTACACACAGACCTGGCCCTGGAATCTCCTGGGATGCCCGTGAGGGGCTCCACTCATTCCACTGAAGATGAAGCTGTAGAGCCCAGGACACCCCTCCTGCCCTGTGGCCACTGCAGCTCATACCCCTCTGAAGGTAGTGACTGGCACAGTCAAGACAGAGCCAGGGCAGTGCTGAGCCAGCTGCCCCAGCACCCAGCACATGCCCATGACCCTCTGGCCTCTGTGTCCACAGGGAAGCTAGATGCTCATGTGCCTCTGGAGGAGAGGCTCATGGTGAGTGTGGGGGCCCTGAGGTTCTGGCCAGCCAGCAGCATGCCCTGCCTTGTCATACTGGCCTTCCTAGAGGGCAGCACCCCCCACATAAGGCACAAATCCCTAAGCCAGAGAGACCTGGCCTGGCCCTGAGCTCTGGGGGGGCTGGCAGAGATGACATGAGCCCCTCCGTAACTAGAATGAAGACTGATGAGACCGAGCCCCCCGTGGTCCTGGCCAATACTGGATTCTGGCCCAAGGCTGGACGTGCACTCTCAGAGTGGCCACCTGGACCTGGGCATGCCCCACTTCTTTGACTTAGGGCAGCTCTGGGAGCAACAGGCCATCCCAACAAAGGGGCAGCAAGGGCAGGCAGGTGAGATCTACCTTCACCCACACAAGGAAGTAGGTTCCCCCAGAGGCCGTCAGTCACCTGACACCAATGGGGCAGAGGTCAAGGCCAGGCAGACATACAGGGGCCTGTTCGGGAACCCAAAAGCTGCAGCCTCAGGTCAGGCCTGAGGATGCTGGCAGGTTTGGACCTGGCAGGCTGGGACCATCACTCTGCTGTCCTCAGCAACTGCCTCTCAGGGACCCCAAACTCAGGAAATGTGCCGCCACCCGGAGTCAGCAGAAGACTCCAAGGTGGGGGCCTCTAGCACTCCTCTAGTTTCCCAGAGCTGGAGCCAGAGCCAGAGTGGCTGCCCTGTGTCACGGGAGAGGGGGCAATAAGCACTCTTCCCTGGCAGTGAAGGGCCAAGCAGATCCCTGGCTAGTTGTGGGGTGGGGAGCCCGTTCACCTGGTGTGTCTGAGTCGAGGTCTCAATGTAGGGGATGCCATGAGGCAAGGTCATGTGTCTGCCAGTACTCTAAGGTGTGCTCAGCCAGGTCACACTTGTTCCCTACCAGCACCACGTGCACATCATCGGAATCCCTCACTCACTTGATCTGCTCCCTGCAAGGAAGAAGGTGGGAGTGAGTCAGTGCGCTATAAGCATGGATGCATCCAGGACCCTGACAGACAGACACAGGATAAACAGAGGGACAGGGGGGACCCCTGAGGGCCGGCAAGCAGCTCACCTGTATTGGTGGATGTCCTTGAAGGTCTCGCTGTTTTTGATGGTAAACAAACACAGGAAACCTTCTCCAGTGTGCATGTACTGGTACCATATGGCACTCTACTCCCGGCCCGCCGTGTCCAAAATGTCCAGCAGGCATGTCTCACCATTGATAACCACTTGCTTCCAATAGGAGCCCTGCAGGAAGACAGTGCTTAAGGACCACCCTACCCACCCCTCCTAAGATGAAGCAATCAAACCACCAGCCCATCCCAGGCACCTATCCTGCCCCACCTCCAGGTCCCACAAGGAGGGGACACCCTCCTATGGAGCACACAGAAGACAAGTCCACATCAGAATCCAGAGCTGGGGATAGGAGCACCACATCTCATCTCGATGGTGGGATCATATTCATCCACGAAGTGGTTCTGGGTGAGGTGGATGGTCAGGGTACTCTTCCCCACACCTCCAGCGCCCACTTTCCTCAACACAGATCCTGAAGTCCATTCTTTTCCCACATCCCTGGGACTCTGCAGAAAGCCTCTGTTCACCTTTTCAGGATATGGGACCACCTCTCACTTTTCAAGATTACAAAATGCAACCTGTACTTGGGATTATACTCCAACCCCTTGGGAGGCCCAGAGATAGGCATTTCTGAGAAATAGATATAAATCACATTACCTGTGCCTTTGGAGTTATTGATTGAGGGTTAGCAACTCAGAGTAACCACCAAGTACCCAGGCTGAAGTGGGCCCTTAGCCCACCCTCTTGGGAAGAAGACCAGAAAGGGCAATAAATTTTCTGTTCAGGACACAGAGATTTACTAGAGACAGTCATGACATTACACCAACTTATGGTTCCAACCAAACTCAAATCTGCTCTCAGCTGCCCCTTGCCTGGGTGTTCAGTGCACAGGTAGACCATTCCACTGCAGGTGGAAGGTCAGTGAGGGCCCCTCAGGAAGCCATGTGGGAGATTGTGGCAGTTCTGCACTTAGGACGGAAAGGAAGAGGGGATGGAGGCA
Source organism: Neomonachus schauinslandi (assembly GCF_002201575.2). NCBI lineage: Eukaryota > Metazoa > Chordata > Mammalia > Carnivora > Phocidae > Neomonachus > Neomonachus schauinslandi. The sequence continues at coordinate 93,570,646 of NC_058407.1, read as the reverse complement.
GAGCCAAGTAGGGCACCCTGGTTGGGGACCCGGTTGTGTTAGATCCTGTGGCACCCTCCACAGACTTCTCCTTGGTACCCTCATAGCTTTCTGAGGCACAGCCCCATCTTCTTGGAGCCCCCCAACATCCCTACAAATCCCCCTTTTCCCTGAACCCCCACCCCCTGGGAGCCATCCTACACACCTAGAGCCACTCCTCCCTCTAGAAGCACCCTGCAATTTCCTGGGAGCCACCCCCCCAAACCTCCTTCCTCATTCTGGGAGGCCCCTGTCTTTCTGGACCCCCACCTCATTGCCCAGCAGCCTTCACATTCCCTAGGAGTCGCTTGTCCCCTGGGAGGCCTTCCCCTTAGCTCTCCCCAAAATCTCCTGTCCCCCGGGAACCCCTGGGGTCCAGCAAGGGTAGAAGTGAGGCAGTCAGACTTGCAAGTTGTGCAGACAACCTGTCAGCCCCTGATACACAGCTTGGGTTCTCTCTGAGAGCAGGAGGATCCCTTGGAAGTGAAAGTTATGATGGTTTGGCCTAGGATGTCCAGAGATATTTTGGAGGCACAGGTGAGTGATGGTGGTGATGGATTGGCTCTCAGGGCGAGAGGAAGGGACACTCCAGGGTGTCAGCTATAGTAGCTGAGGACATTGTTGGGCTATTTACCAAATGGCAGGACCGAGCAAAATCTCCTTGAGGTAGAGTAGAATTATTTTAGAATATTTGGGGATGTCCATGAGACAACCAGTGTTTTAGCTACTGGCTGAGTGGAGATGGATCACAAACTGGTGCCTATTTATTTACCACTGTGGGGAGTGGACCAAGTGCCAACTGCTGGACACAACAGGCATTCACTGTCTACCAGGGAAGGGAAAGCTCATCATGGGGGCCAAGGCCAGTGGCTGGGGGCCCGGGGTGGCTGGTGGAGGGGTTGTACTAGGCATGAAGCCAGTGGAGCTCAATACCCTTCCCCTGCTCAGGCCCCTCCAGGGCACCAGGACAGACCCTAGCCTTGGGTTCCATCATCCCAGGTTGTTAAATTTGTCAAATGAAAGCATTTTGACTGAATTACTGTCTTTCCACTCCATCATCTCCTCTCTTAGGCTCTCCCTTTGGTTCCCAGAGGCCTGCTTCGAGGACCAGTTGTATTGGCCAGGGGAAAGAAGGGACGGGGGCATGGAGGCAATCTCTGAGGGTGGCTTTGTTGTACTCTAGTTGTGTGACTATTTAACACTAACACTGTATTATTATTTGCACTTTTTAAAAATACAAAAACAAAACACTAAAGCATTTTTTAAAAAGACATGAAAGATACAAAGGACCCAGTGAATCTATATGGGTTAACACGGGTAAGACATTGTTTGAAATTAGGAACTTTTAGTTTGAGGTTTTTTTTTTTTTTTTAAGATTTTATTTATTTATTTGAGAGAGAGAATGAGATAGAGAGAGAGAGCATGAGAGGGGGGAAGGTCAGAGGGAGAAGCAGACTCCCCACTGAGCAGGGAGCCCGATGCGGGACTCGATCCTGGGACTCCAGGATCACGACCTGAGCCGAAGGCAGTCACTTAACCAACTGAGCCACCCAGGCGCCCTAGTTTGAGGTTGTTTTAACAAACATCAATGGAGTCGATTTGAAGACCTAATAGGCTTTGCAAAGCTGTTCCTGAATTGGGCTGCGTCCCATCTAGCAGGTGGAGGGCATTCCAAAGGGCTACAGGAAGGGGAAGGTGCATAAAAGCAGGACAAGGAAGTCATAAACAGAAAAGGAGATTATTTTGGATGCGGTCAACTTCCTTTGGGGACAAAAGGGTCTTATTGGGTGGACCACCTCATCTTCCTCTGGAGATGGAGAGGCACTGTGTGATAGATGGCCTCCTTAGTGCTGACCAGTGGAGACTACATTTCTGGGGGAGCTTGGAACTAGTTAGATGAGGTATTGAGCCCCAGCTTGGTGACATGACCTAGCATAAGTGACTCCATTTTGGGCCTATGGCTTTCTTTTAAACAGATTGGAGGTAGTAAAAGGCCTGCCAAGGACTCACACACTGTTTCAGGTGTCTCAGCTTAGTGTCAACTAAAATTGAGGCTGTTTAGGGCTAATTCTCCCACCACACCTTATCTACCATCCCTTTTCTTCTCAGTGGAAGCAAAAGGTAGAATTAGAGAGCCATGGGACAGATCAGTAGCCATGTGCTCAAAAACTCATTCACATTACTATACATGTAAACAGCAGGATTCTGTGCCTCTGTTTAAAAAGAATGAAGCAGCCAAAGACATCCTGATATGGAAAAATCTTCAGGAAATATTAAGTGAAAAAGCCAGAGGAAGTGTGTTTATCCATGTCAACATTTGTGTTTACTGCCCGCTCCCTCCACAGAGTCCATGTGTCTGTGAAGAGAACTTCTGAGGAGCTGCGGAGTGCTGCATCTCTAGCACAAGGTGTGACTGTCACACACTGTGGAGAGCCTCTGCCTCAGACCAGCCTATTTATCGCTGTTGGGGGATCGCCTTTCCTATTGTCTGATGTTTGTCTCCGTAATGGTGAAACTCATTTCACTAAGCCTTTCATTTTATTGACTCATGTCCTTCCCTGAAATCTCTGACTCCTTCAATAGGCTCACAGTGCCCACCTTCATTCATGTTCAGCTTATCAAACACCAGTCTCCTGGGAGCCTGATGAACACACCATGGACATCATGAGGCTAACCTTCAACACCTGTCTGCACTCAAGCCTGTATGTGAGTTGTCTGACTTCTTTTTAAGTAGCATTGCTTTGACAATCAGAAAATAATCTATTGCCATTTTTCTTTAAACAATTTGCTGCCTGATGCCTAAAATGTCCCTGCTTCCCTCTGAGGGCTCTCATTTCCTTCTTCTGGAGAGTGAGAAGCTTCCCACTGATGTGGATTCGTTCTTTCTGTCTGCCTACCTGTCTCTCTCTTATTTAGTTCCAGGAGTACAACAATGTGATTCCACAATTCTGTACATTATTCAGTGCTCCCCATGAGAAGCGTTGCCATATGTTGCCCATACAAGGTTCTTACGGTATCACTGACTGTATTCCCTGTGTTGTACTTTTCATCCCCATGACTTCCTTACTTTATAACTGGAAGTTTGCACCTCCTAATCCCCATCCCCTGTTTCCCCATTCCCCCATGACCTCCTCTCTGACACACTACATTTGTTCTCTGTATTTAAAAGCCTGTTTGCACAGCAATGGGCAGATCCTCTAAACAGAAGATCAACAAGGAAACAAGGGCTTGGAATGACACATTGGGCCAGATGGACTTCACAGATATATTCAGAGCATTTCATCCTAAAGCAGCAGGAATACACATTCTTCTTGCGTGCACATGGAACCCTCTCCAGACTAGGTCACATATTGGGTCACAAATCAAGTCTCAACCAATACCAAAAGTTGGGATCATTCCCTGCATCTTTTCAGACCACAGTGCTTTAAAACTAGAACTCAATCACAAGAGAAAATTTGGAAGGAACACAAACACATGAAGGTGAAAGAGCATCCTACTTAAAGAGTTAATGGGTCAACCAGGAAATTAAAGAATTTAAACAATTCCTGGAAACAACTGAAAATGAAAAGACAACTCTTCAAAACTTTTGGGATTCAGCAAGGGTGGTCTTAAGACGGAAGTATATAGCAATATAAGCCTTTCCCAAGAAACGAGAAAAGCCTCAAATGCACAACCTAACCCTACACCTAAAGGAGATGGAGAAGGAAGAGCAAATAAAGCCTAAATCCAGCAGGAGAAGAGAAATAATAAAGATTAGAGCAGAAATCAATGAAATAGAAACCAAAGGAACAATAGAACAAATCAATGAAACCAGGAGCTTATTGCTTGAAAGCATTAACAAGATTGGTAAATACCTAGCCAGACATATCAAACAGAAAAGTGAAAGGACCCAAATAAATAAAATCATAAATGAAAGAGGAGAGATCACAACCAACACTGGAGAAATACAAATAATTATAAGAACATATTAGAAGCAACTATAATGCCAACAAATTAGGCAATCTGGAAGAAATGGATGCATTCCTAGAAACACAGAAACTACCAAAACTGACACAGCAAGAAATAGAAAACATAAACAGACCCATAACCAGAAAAGGAATTAAATCAGTAATCAAAAATCTCCCAACAAACAAGAGGCAAGGGCCAGATGGCCTCCCAGGGGAAATCTACAAAATATTTAAAGAAGAATTCATACCTGTTCTTCTGAAGCTGTTTCAAAAAAACAAAAATGGGAGGAAAACTTCCAAACTCTTTATATGAGGCCAGCATTACCTTAATCCCCAAACCAAAGACCCCACCAAAAAGGAGAATTACAGACTGATATCTCTGATCAACATGGATGTCAAAAGTCTAACCAAGATACTAACAAATAGGATCCAACAGTACATGAAAAGGATCACTCACCATGACTAAGTGGGATTTAGTCCTGGGCTGCAAGGTTGGTTCAACATCCACTAATCAATCAATGTGATACATCACATTTATGAAAGAAAGGACAAGAACCATATGATCCTCCCAATAGATGAAGACAAAGCATCTGACAGAGTACAGCATCCTTTCTTGATTAAAACTCTTCACAGTGTAGGGATAGAGGGAGCATACCTCAACATCATAAAAGCCATATATGAAAAGCTCACAGTGAATATCATTCTCAACAGAGAAAAACAGAGCTTTTCTTCTAAGGTCAGGACCACGACAGGCATGCCCACTCCCACCACTGTTCAACATAGTATTAGAAGTCCTAGCTTCAGCAATCAGACAACAAAAAGAAATAAAAGGCATTCAAATTGGCAAAGAAAAAGTCAAACTCTCTCCCTTCGCAGATGATGTGAAACTTTATGTGGGAAACCCATAAGACTCCACCCCAAAACTGCTAGAACTCATACAAGAATTCAACAAAGTGGCAGGTTATAAAATCAATGCACAGAAATCAGTTGCATTTCTATACACCAAGAATGAAACTGAAGAAAGAGAAATTAAGTAATCTATCCCCATTTACAATTGCACCAAAAGCCATAAGATACCTAGGAATAAGCCTAACCGAAGAAGTAAAGGTTCTGTACTCTGAAAACTATAGGACACTTATGAAAGAAATTGAGGAAGACACAAAGAAATGGAAAAACGTTCCGTATTCATGGATTGGAAGAACAAATATTGTTAAAATATCATGCGGCCTAGAGCAATCTACACATTCAAAGCAATCCCTATCAAAATACCATCAACATTTTTCACAGAGCTTGAACAAATAATCCTAAACTTTGTATGGAACCAGAAAAGACCCTGAATAGCCAAAAAAAGTGTTGAAAAAGGAAACAAGAGATGGAAGCTTCACAATTCTGGACTTCAAGTTGTAATACTCAAATAGTAAAGTTGTACTCATCAAGCTCTAATCATCAAGACAGTATGGTACTGGCACAAAAACAGACACATAGATCAATGCAACAGAATAGAGAACCCAGAAATGGACCCTCAACTCTATGGTCAACTACTCTTTGACAAAGCAGGAAAGAATATACAATGGATATTTGTCTCTTCCACAAATGGTGTTGGGAAAATTGGACAGCCACATGCAGAAGAATGAATCTGGACCATTTTCTTACACCATACACAAAAATAAACTCAAAATGGATTATAGACCTAAATATGAGACAGGAATCTATCAAGAGCCCAGAGGAGAATGCAGGCAGCAACCTCTTTGACCTTGGATGCAGCATATTCTTGCTAGACACATCTCCAGAGGCAAGGGAAACAAAAGCAAAAAATGACCTACTGGGACTTCATCAAGATAAAAAGCTTTTGCACAGCAAAAGAAATAGTCAACAAAACCAAAAGACAACCTACAGAATGGGAGAAGATATTTGCAAATGTCTTATCAGGTAAAGGGCTAGTACCCAAAATTATAAAAAAAACTTATCAAACTTAACACCCAAAGCACAAATGATCCAATCAAGAAATGGGCAGAAGACAAGAACAGACATTTCGCCAAAGAAGACATCCAAATGGCCAACAGAAACATGCAAAAATGCTCAACATCACTCAGCATCAAGGATATACAAATCAAAACCACATGAGATACCACTTCACACCAGTTAGAATGGCTAAAATGAACAAATCATGAAACAACAAATGTTGGCAAGGATGCAGAGAAAGGGGAATGGCTGGTGGGAATGCGAGTTGGTACAGCCACTGTGGAAAACAGTATGGAGGTTCCTCAAAAAGTTAAAAATAGAGCTACCCGATGACCCAGCAATTGCACTACTAGGTATTTATTCCAAAGATACAAATGTAGTGATCCAAAGGGGCAGCTGCACCCCAATATTTATAGCAGCAATGTCCACAATAGCCAAATATGCAAAGAGCCCAGTTGTCCATTGACAGATGAATGGATAAAGAAGAGGTGGTATATATTTATATACAATGGAATATTATTCAGCCATCAAAAAATGAAATCTTGGCATTTGCAACAGCATGGATGGAACTAGAGGGAATTATGCTAAGCGAAATAAGTCAATCAGAGAAAGACAATTATATGATTTCACTCATAGGTGGAATTTAAGAAACAAAATAGAGGAGCATAGGGGAAGGAAGGGAAAAATAAAACAAGATGGGATCAGAGAGGGAGTTAAACCATAGAGATTATTAATCATAGGAAACAAACTGAGTGTTGCTGGAGGGGAGGGGATGGGAGGATGGGGTAACTGGGTGATAGGAATTAAGGAGGGCATGTGATGTAATGAGCACTGGGTGTTATATACAACTGATGAATCACTGAACTCTACCTCTGAAACTAATAATACACTATATGTTAATTAATTGAATTTAAAATTAAAAAAAACTTAAATGTATAAATCTGTGATTTTTATTATATTCACAGAGTTTGCAACCATCATCACTATCCAAGTCTAGAAAATTTCATCACCTCAAAAGGAGCCTTTACCAATTAGTAGTAATTTCCTAGCCCACCTCCCTTTAGACTTTTGCAACCACTGATCCACTTTTTGTCTCCATGGGTCTGCCTGTTCTTGGTATTTCATACATGGACTCATTCAACATGTGATCTTGTAGAAAGGTTGAAAGCTACAGTACAATGTTAAACAAAAAAAAATCCAGACTGGAAAGGAATGATAGCTGAATCTTCTGGTGTTTATATTAAATTTCAATAATTGTTTGAAAAAAATCATTATTAGAACAAATTATATAATTCATTTTAAGACTTTTGCAATTATAGTACTTCCATTTCATGAAATATAAAGTTACCCAGCAGAGTCCAAAATCAGGTGTTTTAATTCTAAAGTTTATATTTGCAAGCATATGTATTTGGAGATCCACATCTCTGATTAAAGGTCCTTTGTGTATAGCACAATACAGTTACGTTTATCAGATGATGATTTTGTCTATAATGAAGAAAAATGCATAATTCTGTTATATTGTATTGAGGCTATCCACAAAACAGTAGCACTTTCCATGTAACTATAATAAGAAAATATTTTGAAAATGGGTAATGACATTTTTATATATTAGTAGGAGTTGGTTATTATGAAAATTGCATATTCTATAACAACAACATTTCACTAACTTTCCACATTTTACTTCATGTCTACAATCCAAATAAAATGAATGCATTAATATTATTCTTCTAAAATTTTCTTGTTTTCATATTTTATTCTTCTCCATAGCAATATAAAAAAAAAAAAAACCTTACTTTAGTTTGGAAGTTGGGCCTTTTATCCACATCCATGGATGATAGCTACTGTTTTGCCATGATAGAAGAGATAAAAGAACTCAGAAATGTCTACACAAAATAAAGAATTTTTACTTAATCATTATAAAAGCTTTTATTATTTTTTTAAAATTCAAGTAGTATATTCTTTCACAAGATCCTTAATTTTCAAAATGAAAGAGTGAGATCCTAATCTAACACTAAATTTAAAGTTGAAAACTGCTTTTACAGATCAAAAATTTCACCAGTGTTTATAATTTTGACTTAAAACTAACATTTGCAACTTTTCTTATGTGAACAAGGAAAATTCTGATTTATGTAATTTAATAGATACCCATGTTAACAATAGTAACACAGCAAGGCTTTAAAGTATCCAGTAACTGTCACATTCATTTCTCCAAACACTGTGACTAAATCAATATATTTTTCTACTATGTTTCTAGAATTGGGGTTTTAGAAGGAAATTAAGAGATTGACATGAAGGAAATAAATAACAGAAGTCCCAAATTTGGGTTTCTGGTCTCCACACCATTGTTTAACTGGATAAGCCCTACTTCAGTCCATTTCTGTATTGGTGGATTCCAATGGTTTAGACAAGGTGTCATAGACTCATTTCTCTGTGCCTGCTAAATACAACTATAAAACTGGAACTAATGGAAGACACAAGGAAAGGAGAACTCTAGAAGGTGGAAATAGAAAGGCAAAATGGTTTTGGATCCTGGGATCGAGACCAAAGAATGACAGTGCATCTTATATCCCCAGCCCTGCAGAAGAAAGTGACCTAGACCTGTTGCTTCTTAACACTCAACCTGGCAATAGGAGGTGGCTCAGGGAAATAAGTCATTCTTCCTCCCTTTTGAAGAGAATCCTGTTCAGCAACACCAGGCAAACCTTACATGGTGATCCATCAGGACACTGGCTAACAATAAGCAGCTGGAGGAAATGCTTCTTCTCCAACCAGGCCACACCAGAAGAAGGTGGGACCAGTGAAGGGCATCCCATGATAAAAGTACTGGACCCAGGAAAACTCTGTATCCTTGAGGGCATGAAACTCACATCCCCAGCCCCAAGAGACATTGATAGAACAGATTTTAAAATGTTATTTTCACATAATTTAGAAGTAAAAGTTAACAAACTACAGATAAAAGGTAATATCAATGAATTGCAAGAAATAGCATTTGGGAATGAAAACAGCATATGGGAATGAAAATGCATACTGCATGATTCCATGTATATGAAGCTCGAAAACAAAAAGACTCATTAATATTAAAAGTCAGGACAGTGGTTAAAAAGGAGAGAGGAGAAATGACAGGAGAACACATAGGAGCAGGAGCGGGGCTGCTGGAGATGGGAAATTCCTGTTCATGATCTGATTTGTAATTACATGCTTCTATTTACTTTTCATCAATCTACATAATCATGATGTTCAGTTTTCTTGATGTATGGCAAATTAAAGAGTGAAGTTTATTTTAGACAAGAAAAATTTACAGAAACTTGGTTTTCTATGAAAAGGAAGAACGAAATTATCAAATGTGTATCAATAGCATAAAATATAAATAAAATATCATAAAGTCAAATAATGGAATATTGATTTTTAAATAAACTACAAATATGTACAAAAATATAATATTGACTGAAATAAGCTTTTAATAAAATACTGGAAACATTTAAAATCTTACCATTTTCTCTTCATCATCTATGTAGAGCACCAGTAGAGTTCTTAGAAGTACAGGCCATTCAAACTCTCATTCCATGTTTTTTTGTTTTTTGGTTTTTTTTCAAAATTAAAGTAATAACAATTGGAATATGTTAACCACTCCTTTGGACAGTGACTACAATGATACACTGAAGAAAGATTATGAATTATTATCCAAAAGCAATTTGAATTTAAAAAAATGAAAATTAATTTACCTATTTGCAACAGTTATAAACATTATATGTGCATAACATAGCTATGCACCCTCACAGGCTAGTGCATATACAACAAAACACACATACACACAGAAGGGTCAGCCTCTCATCCCCTAATTTATGTGTTCATATCTCATCCCCTAATTTATGTGTTCATATAAAGCAAACACACAAAGAAAAAAAACCATCTTTTCATGTCCTGAAAGTCATAAACAAAACCACATTTTTAGAATAGTAAGTTTCTTTATCATTTATATTACAGAAGGAGGAAATTTGAGCCAATTGGCAACAATGGATGTAATAATTTTAAATGAATATTTCCTCATATTGTTACCTAAGAGGGAACTGTCTTCTGTAATCATTATTTATGAACATTCATTGCCTAATTTTATAATTTATGTTTCCTCAAAAAAATCTATCATTTTTGCCTAGCATAAGAGGGACACAAAATACAAACTGTACTAATATCAGAACTTTGAAAATCATTATATACCTTTAAGGATCCTTGTTACCAGGGATGAATTATTCTGCTCCAGTATTTATTACAGTAGCTAAAAAAAATATTAAATTAATCCCCATAAAAAATTAATACTGATCTCAATAAATCTTAATAATTTTGGTCTCTTAGTTTGAAATTTGGTGTGTTGTTTTGGATTAGAATAATCTGGAATAAAATGATTGTACCAAGAAAAAAAATTAATAAAGTAATGAAGATTTGGAGGAAAAGTATTTCAAAAGCCCAATGGACCAAACTTCACCATCTCTTACAATATCATTTTTAGCCAATTTCAAGAATTAATTTGTATTTCTCAAAAAGGTCTTTCAGTGTCCTAAAGCATGTCTTTGAGTTATAAAATCTGAATATATATGAATGATATTCTCGTATATATGATTTTCTCTGTAGTCATTCTGTTATTTATACCTTGGAAAAATTCAGAATAACCATTCCACATTTAGTCTAAAAAGATATGTTAAAATGAAAGTTCTATTCTATAATATTCTGAAATATTTAGAGGTACTGACAATCATTAAAATGAAAAGTTCCTTTATAATCTTTCAAAAATTTACTGACAGGGAATAACAGCTATCATTGTTACCACAGCAGATTATTACTAGATAAGGCAGATTATTACTAAAATCCCATCAATGAACTTTTCCAGAGATGATGGTAAATCTGCAGGAAGAAAAATGAAACACTGAGAAAGGATAGATGGAGACAATTGTTTAGAAAGTTTACATACAAGAGAACCAAAATGCATAGGGGATCAGATATATAAATTTGGACCCAAAACCCATATCTACCATTGTAATCTTCTCTCAAAATATGCTATCATATAATGTTTCATGAGTTGTTGGTCAAAGACTACAAATTACAGCAATGCCTGAACAAAGTTAGTCCTCAGGAGTGATTAACTACATTTATTTAGTGGCTTACATTTATTTATTAAAGGGGTTACCAAATGCTAATAGCCCACTGTTGACCAGAAGCCTTACTGATGACACGAAGAGTTGATTAACACATATTGTGTATGTTATATGTATTATATATTATATTCTTACAATTAAGTAGCTAGAGAAAAAATAATATTAAGAAAATCATGAGGGGGCGCCTGGGTGGCTCAGTTGGTTAAGCTTCTGCCTTTGACTCAGGTCATGATCTCTGGGTCCTGGGATAAAGCCATACATCAGGGTCTGTGCCAAGTGTGGAGTCTGCTTGAGATTCTCTCTCTCTCTCTTTCTCCCTCTGCCCTTTCCTGGCTTTCTCTCTCTCTCTCTCTCAAATAAATAAATTAAAAACTAATAAAAGTCCTTTGTCTATAATTAAGTTTAAATTTGCATTTTACAGAAGCTACCACATCCTGATTTTTATTGAAAATCAAGCTGCTTTTATTCAATCCAGGTAAATATATAAGGAATTATGTTTGGCCTTTATCATGCAACAAATTTCTTTTAAAGAATTTATTTATAACGGTTGAACAAAATATAACTTAACATATTATTATATAAAAAAACACCTTGTATCAATTATAAAATCCAAAATTAAATGTTCCTTGTCATGATGTTTTGTGGGTTTCACTTTAAATTATATTGATTTACAAACCCAAATATGAATGTGTGTATGCACATGACTAATTTCCTACAGACGATAATTTGAAAACTTTAAGAAATCTTCCAACATATTTTATATTTTATGGATATTTTTATCCTGAATTATTCAAACAAAAACACCAATGTTCTCTTTGATTTGATTGTATATCGTTGTACCTCAGGTGCATCCCATCCAGCATTTGAAATCCCCCACTAAATGAGGTGGCTAGTAGAAAGGAGAGTAGGGACACATACCTTTTGTCAAGCAGAAAGTCATGCATCTTTTTGGGGGAGGCCAGGTTACTCTCATACAGGCCTGCTATAGCTGGGATATAAAAGGAGAAACTTGACAACATAAATCCAGGACAGGAATACACATTACCTTTGACCTTCACAGATTACTCAAAGTGAAGCAAGCATGGAAAAAGTAGATTTCTCATCAAATGCATCCATTAAGTTTTGAACAGGAAATTCTCACACCTGGGCTATTTGAAGTCAGTTTATTTTATCACACACTTTCAGAATGTAGGACACTTTGGACTCTGATTGAAAGGGCAAATGGACCTTTAAGTACATCATTCAGATTCTCCATTTTCAATGCCTCTGAAAAATTGTTTTCATATTGTATAAGATTTGGGGGGATGGAGGCTTGAACACCCATATGGTTAACTTGTTTCTGTCTCAATCACAAACACTGCAAGCTTAAAGTTTTGCTTTTAAAACTATTGCTGAGTCTTGACATTACATATGTCTTTTCCTCATATCCTCATTATTGCATTTCTATCATCATGGAAAAAGTTCTAAAAATCATAGTCCCATTATCAACAGGTATTTAATGATACTTGCTAATTATTCTGAGGAATTACTACCTTCCCATCCATATTACACCTGGCACAAAATCTAGCATTTCCAAAATAACATCTCTATTCCTCTGCCCCAGTTCTTACATTCAATTTTATTTTTTAAATAAATAATTTAATCTACAGATTTCCTCTGATAAAAATATATGTGCCTTAGAAGGATATAATAGAAATAATATTTATATTAGGGGTTGAAATATTAAATAACTACTCATTATATCACTCATTAATTTATCTCCCAATTATGACTAACAACTTACAATTTATACCAAACTTTTTCTCCAGACCTATGAGAGGTATGAGAGATAAAAATACTTAGATTTAATAAATGTATGTTGTTTGATATATATTAATTAATTCATTAAAATAATAATTATTAAGGTTTTATAAGGTAGCCAAGTCTGTTATACACTGAAGAGAGACAGTCACTGGAATACAGTGGTTTAGTCTATTTGAGGAAAATACAGAAATAATTACAAGTAATTTTGTAAGGGCAGTGATAGGGATGGGTACCTTGAAAGAGAACCACAAAATCAAATTCTGGCATGGGTTGGCATAGGGTAGAGGTTAAGAACAGTTTTGTTTTAAGAGATAATATTTGATTTGAGTCCTAAAGAATTATTAAGCTTTAATGGCATAACTTAGGGGAAAAGCAGACAAAACAAAGAAAACAACATGAAATCATGGACAAAACAAGTGGTCCTCATGGAAGCATTCAACATTAGGAGGGCAGTGAGAGGAAATGAAGATGGAAACATGGCAGGGGAAAAGAGAAATCCTGTATCTTTTTTTTTTTAAGATTTATTTCTTTATTTTAGAGAGAGAGAAAGAGCATGTAGGCAGGGGGAGGGGCGGATGGAGAGGGAGAGAGAGAATCCTCAAGCAGATTCCCTGCTGAGTGCAGAGTCAGATATAGGGCTTGATCTCATGACCCTGAGATCATGACCTGAGCTGAAACCAAGAGTCGGATGCTCAACTGACTAAGCCACCCAGGCATGCACCACCAATCCTGTATCTCTTTAAGCAGCTTTATTACTATCCATAGGCAGTGGTTATGCAATGTTTGCATAAATCACCTGATATTGGCTGATTTGAGTTTTAAATATACCACTGATTGTTGTAGTGAAATGAAATTGACCTTCAAGAAAAGCTAGGAAGATATGAGTTACAAGGCACCAGAGGCAATTCAAGAGATGCATGACAAGAGGGTTAATGAGGGATATCATGATGGAAATATAAACATATTCAATAATTATAATTAATAATAATAAACAATAGATTTAGGAGTGATGCTACCAAGGCTTAATAAATGACTGAACATTAGGATTTTTATTTATTTATTTATTTATTTGACAGAGAGAGAGACACAGCAAGAGAGGGAACACAAGCAGGGGGAGTGGGAGAGGGAGAAGCAGGCTTCCCTCCGAGCAGGGAGCCTGATGCGGGGCTTGATCCCAGGACCCTGAGATCATGACCTGAGCCAAAGGCAGACGCTTAACGACTGAGCCACCCAGGTGCCCCAAATGACTGAACGTTAGGAGGTGAAAAAGAAAGAAGACACAGAAAATCAAGAAAAATATTGGCAGGGCGCCTGGTGGCACGGTCGGTTAAGCATCTGCCTTCAGCTCAGGTCATGATCCCAGGGTCCTGGGATCAAGCCCAGCGCCGGGCTCCCTGCTCAGCGGAAGCCTGCTTCTCCCTCTCCCACTCCCCCTGCTTGTGCTCTCTCTCTCTCTCTGTGTCAAATAAATAAAATCTTAAAAAAAGAAAAGAAAACTATTGGCATTTCTTGGGAGCTGATTTGGTACTGGAGGTAGAGATTACTTAACATTTGCATATGTTTAACATGAGGTGTCCATCCTCAGAGTTTGGGAATTCATCCTATACAAACCTGAAGTTAACAGGTTAACAGGTTACACATTAAAAGACAGCTTTCAAATAACTAGAGTGGACCCACTCTGTTGTATAGAAAAAAAAGTTGTCTGAGTCTCTGATAAAGATATTGAATTAAACCTTCTTGAAATCTGTAGATAAAGATTTCAAAACCTTGACTCCGGATGGAATCTTGTTCAGAAGGTCTACTTAAAAAAAAAAAAAAAAGACACCCTGTATCGCTTCTTCCTAAGTCTGTCTTAGAACAGAAATAAAGGTTCTAAGTTAACAATCTTTCGTAAATACATCAGTATAAGTTAAATTAATTAAATACATCAATTTTCACATGATTTTCATAACCCCCCCCGCTAAGATCTGAAGTATTTTATGAGGAAAAATGGCCAAAAGAAAATTCCACAAAAGCTTTTGAAATTTGAGCATTCAGATTAATATGTAATTAGGTCCTCTAACAAAAGGTATTTCAATAATTACAATTTTCTTTTTCAATTAAGCATCAGCAAGTAAATAAATTTCCCAACAATAAGACTATATTCAATTGAAATATCAGAAGAGCTTAAATTGAATTGTATTTCATGAATTAAATTTCCCACTTCGCTAGCTCCTAACAGAATCATTCAAAGATAAGCAAAACTTTGCCCTTTGTTGTAAGATAATAGGGTGCCTTGCCATTTTTTTCTGAGTTTATAAGGACACATGCCACTCCTTTATGTGTCTCATCTTTTATTATTAGTCCTTTAAAATAGCAAAGACTTTCCCCAAACTTCCCAAGTTTGCACACACCTCAGAATTGAAGTGCCAATTTTTATAATCCTGAGTCAGGATTTTCTAGAACTTAGCTAGATTTTAAACTCCATATTCAAGAAAACCTTGCCAGTGAGAGCTTTTCAGATCGTAGTCTTATATATCCCCTTCCTTTCTCGGTGAATCTGTAGTTGATCTTTTATCTGGTAAGCCAAAGACTTTCACTTCTGTTAGGCTAAAGGATTTTGATAAATCTATTTTTCAAAAATTAAAAGTAAAAAACAAAGAACTCAACATTAAACATGGCATTAAATACCAAAATGTAGTAAATAGAACTTTTATATATTAATCCCAGATAAATCTTACCTTTGTGCAGAAAGTTTCAAGGTGTAAGGCATATTTCTCTGGTTCTATGATTCAAAAGCTAATTAGCAATACAAATTACTTTTAGAACACACCCCTTACAACCAGAAAAAAAAAGGAAAAGCAAATTAGTCTTTTTTTATTATTTTTATATTTTAATATTTCCAAAACCAGTATGAAAACATAAAATTTTATACATACAGGAAAACCCACAATATATGTACACATAGATCTCATATGTATAATTAAATGTTTTTTTTTTAACAATTTAAATATTTAATTTCTTAGGTTTCTTTTTTTTTAAGATTTTATTTATTTATTTATTAGAGAGAGAGAGTGAGTGAGAAACAGCATGAGACAGGAAAGGGTCAGAGGGAGAAGCAGGCTCCCCGCTGAGCCGGGAGCCCGATGTGGGGCTCAATCCCAGAACCCTGAGATCATAACCTGAGCTGAAGGCAGTCGCCTAACCAACTGAGCCACCCAGGCGCCCTACAGTGTTTTCAATAGATTTATAAAGTCGCCTTTAGTCACTGACTCAGATAGTATATTTAAATTTCTTGATGGCAAATCCATTTTATAACTCCCATTTTCATATTTGTTTTGTTGTCCTTGTAAATGCAATCAATGATAATTCATTAATTCATGGATGTTAATATTATTTCTAATAAGAGGTGATTGAATTTTGACACAAGCCATATCCGCACAATCCTAAACTTCCAGATCCCCTCCGCATATGTATACATGGTCAAATTCTGTATGCTCATAAGTGTGGAAGATTAGTCTTCCTCTTTCTAATATCTTTGTGAATATCTTTACATCAATCTCATTTTCTCTGCCTGTATCTTATTTACTTTATTGCCTTGAACACTTTCTCCTTTTATTCTTTGTAGTATTTCTGTTGTCAAGGAACATATTTACAGAAATAGCTTCATTTGAAACCTTTCCTTTCAGGAACTCACACATAATTCAGGTCATTATTTCAGCCACACAGTCAGTAAACAGCACCTCCGCCGATGTTGACCTCATAGGCTGAGCTATGCATCCCCTGAAAGCCACAGAGGTCCCACCACAGCTTTGGCAGGGCTAATGTTTGCTCTGTATCGACAGTGTAACCAGAGATGCCGCGGCACACACTCACCAACTCACACTCATCGTGATTGTTCGACTTACTCTTCTATTATTCATACAGTTTCTGTACACATTCAGTTTTATTGGTTATACTGCACTTCTAAGTGCTTCCTGAGTAGAGGTGTTCCACCACCTCTTTTCAGTGCCTCACATCCCCTGGGAGTCAACAAATATTTTATCTTTTTGTTGTTATTACTTGATAGTGCCTATGAAAAACACGGAGACAGAAAACAGTGTTACCCTTGAACATGCTGTGTCTTTGCCTGAAATATTCTTTACTCCCTTGCATTTGGTTAAATCTTACGTATCACAGAAAATTAGTGTCAGAATACTTTCCACAACCTTCCTTTGTGTGAGGCCCATTTTATAAACTGCTAACACAGCCCAGGCTCACCTTAACCACTGTCTTATTGCTCTACACCATGATGTCTGTGTCTTATTCTCCCATAGACCGCAAGTGTCGTGATGGACTATGCTCACCGATCTTTGCAATGTAGAACTAACACAGTAACAAGTTGCATATGTTAACTAGATATATGTGAGTTCAGTGAATAAATAAGTGGGCTGGAATTTATGCTATTTCCTAGAACTTCTGTTCATTCTGTATCACAGGGAGAAAAGCACAAAATAATGTGTAGGCTATAACCCAAGTAAGTATCTGTCTTTTTTTTTCTTTTTTTCTTTTTTTACTTTTCTGACAGTCATAATTTTTAAAGTGAATAAAGAAAAATAGCACCAGATCATGTACGGAAGTGTTGAGTCACTATATTGTACACCTGAAACTAATATTACACTGTAAGTTAACTAACTGGAATTTAAATAAAAACTTAAAAAAGAGAGAGAAATGTTGGTGAAAGACATAAAATATAAACAGCTAGAATCCAATATTTTTTAAATAAACCTATCAGAAAAAATTAGGTGGTGGAATTTCCACCTTTTCTGTTTTTATAGGCAATTCCCCTCAACACCAGACCCCATCTGCAATTCAAACTAAAAACTGCTTATTTTAAATTACAGTCAAATTAGTGAATTCAGTTAAGAAGTACTAAAATGGCAAGTGAGACTTAAAAGTAAAAAGTCTGAAAAAAGGGTCCATTTGTTTCTGTTTTCTTTTTTTATTTTTTGTTCTTGTGCTTATGTTTTTAATTAGCAAACATTTGATAAAATTTTTGGCATATTATTAATACATTTACAATTACCAAATTTGCTTTCACTATATAGACATAGCCCTACAATTATATATACTATCAGAACAAGGAACATTATCACAGATAAAGAAGAACAATCTAAAATGATAAAGGTGTCTAGCTTTCAAAGAAGACAGAAAAATCCTTAGTGTAAATGCACCTAATGATAGAGTATAAAATACATGAGACAAAACTGATAGAACTGTATGGAGAAATAGAAAATTTAACTATTACAGGTGGAGACTTCAACACATCTCTATCAGTAACTGACAGATCCAGCAAGTAGAAAATCAGTAAAAATATAATTGACCTGACAGCACTATCAATCAACTTGGTGTGCTTGACATTTATAGAATGATTTATTCAACAACAGTAGAATATACATTCTTTTCAAGCTTCATGGAACATTCCCCAAGATCAACTATATAAAACATACCTTAACAAGTTTAAAAGAATAGAAATTATACAAAGTATCTTCATAGACCACAATTGCACTAATATAGAAATTAACAATAAAAGATAGCTGGGAAATGTTCAAACAATTGGAGCTTAAACAGCACCCTTATAAAAACAAATGCATCAAAGAAGTCTGAAGAGAAATTAAAATATATTTTCAATTAAATGAAAATACAACTTATCAAAATTTGTGAGATACAGCAAAAGCTCGGGGAAAACTTCTAGCATTACATGAATATAATAGAAAAATGAAAACATCACAAAACCATGCTTCTATCTAGTGAAACTAAAGAAAGAAGAGCAATTTAAGCTTAAAGCAAATAGAAGAAAGAAAGTAATAAAAATTAGAGCAGAAATCGATGAAATTGAAAACAGAAAGCAAAAGGGAAAAATCAATGAAACCAACAGCTGATTCTTTATAAGTCAGGCTGACCAAAACAAACAACAAGGAGAAGACACAAATTACTAACAACAAAAATGAAAGAAGAGATGTCATCACAGATTGCATTAAAACAATGTGGTACTAGCATAAAGCATAGCTGTAAGAGATTAATAAAACAGGATAGAGTGCAGGAAAAAAAACACCAGATTTATGGTTGATTACCTTTTGACAGATGTTATTTCCTTTTAATCTCTGTAGTGTCTGTAGCCATGTTTTCTCTTTCATTTCTGATTTTCTTTTTTTCTTCCCCCTTGGTCAAACTACCTAGAGATTTATCAATGTTATTAGTCTTTTTAAAAAACTTGCTTTTGGTTTACTATGTTTCTTTTTTTTTTAATTTTTAAAATTTTATTATTTTATGTTAGTCACCATACAATATACATCATTGGTTTTTGATGTGGTGATCCATGAACCATTGTTTTCATATAACACCCAGTGCTCCATTCAGTACGTGCCCTCCTTAATACCCATCACCGGGCTAACCAATCCCCCCTCCCCCCTCCCCTCTAAAACCCTGTTTGTTTCTCAGAGTCCGTAGTCTCTCATGGTTCATCTCTCCCTCCAATTCCCCCCCCTTCATTTTTCCCTTCCTTCTCCTAATGTCCTCCATGCTATTCCTTATGTTCCACAAATAAGTGAAACCATATGATAATTGACTTTCTCTGTTTGACTTATTTCACTTAGCATAATCTCTTCCAGTCCCATCCATGTTGACATAAAAGTTGGGTATTCATCCTTTCTGATGGCTGAGTAATATTCCATTGTATATATGGACCACATCTTCTTTATCCATTCATCTGTTGAAGGGCATCTCAGCTCTTTCCACAGTTTGGCTATTGTGGACATTGCTGCTATGAACATTGGGGTGCATATGGCCCTACTTTTCACTACATCTGTGTCTATGGGGTAAATACCCAGGAGTGCAATTGCTGGATCAAAGGGTAGCTCTATTTTTAATTTTTTGAGGCACCTCCACACTGTTTTCCAAAGGGGCTGTACCAACTTGCATTCCCACCAACAGTGTAAGAGGGTTCCCCTTTCTCCACAACCTCTCCAACATTTGTTGTTTCTTTCCCTGTCCATTTTGGCCATTCTAACTGGTGTAAGGTGGTATCTCAATGTGGTTTTGATTTGGATTTCCCTGATGGCTGATGATGATGAACATTTTTTCATGTGTCTGTTAGCCATTTGTATGTCTTCTTCAGAGAAGTGTCTTTTCATATCTTCTGCACAGTTTTTGACTTGATCATTTGTTTTTTGGGTGTTGAGTTTGAGAAGTTCTTTATATTTTTTTATTTTTAAAAATGTTTTATTTATTTATTCATGAGAGTCAGAGAGAAAGAGAGAGAGGCAGAGGCAGAGGGAGAAGCAGGCTCCCCGCCGAGCAGGGAGCCCGATGCGGGGCTCGATCCCAGGACCCTGGGATCATGACCCAAGCCGAAGGCAGACTCTCAACCATCTGAGCCACCCAGGCGCACCGAGAAGTTCTTTATAGATCTTGGGTACCAGCCCTTTATCTGTAGTGTCATTTGCAAATATCTTCTCCCATTCTGTGGGTTGCCTCTTTGTTTTGTTGACTGTTTCCTTGGCTGTGCAGAAGCTTTTTATCTTGATGAAGTCCCAAAAGTTCATTTTTGCTTTTGTTTCACTAGCTTTTGGAGATGTATCTTGAAAGAAGTTGCTGTGGCTGATGTCGAAGAGGTTACTGCCTATGTTCTTCTCTAGGATTTGGATGGCTTCCTGTCTCACATTGAGGTCTTTCATCCATTTTGAGTTTATCTTTGTGAATGGTGTTAGAGAATGGTCGAGTTTCATTCTTCTGCATGTGGCTGTCCAATTTTCCCAGCACCATTTATTGAAGAGACTGTCTTTTTTCCATTGCATATTTTTTCCTGCTTTGTCGAAGATTATTTGACCATAGAGTTGAGGGTCCATATCTGGGTTCTCTATTCTGTTCCATTGGTCTATATGTCTGTTTTTGTGCCAGTACCATGCGTCTTGGTGATCACAGCTTTGTAATATAGCTTGAAATCGGGCAACGTGATGCCCCCAGCTTTGTTTTTCTTTTTCAACATTTTCTTGGCAATTCAGGGTCTTTTCTGATTCCATACAAATTTTAAGATTGTTTGTTCCACCACTCTGAAAAATGTCATTGGAATTTTGATCGGGATGGCATTGAAGGTATAGATTGCTCTGGGTAGCATAGACATTTTAACAATGTTTATTCTTCCGATCCATGAGCATGGAATATTTTTCCATCTTTTTGTGTCTTCTTCAACTTCTTTCATGAGTGTTCTGTAGTTGCTAGAGTATAGATCCTTTACCTCTTTGGTTAGGTTTATTCCAAGGTATCTTATGGTTTTTGGTGCTATTGTAAATGGAATCATTTCTCTAATTTCTCTTTCTACAGTTGCATTGTTAGTGTATAAGAAAGCAACTGATTTCTGTGCATTGATTTTGTATCCTGCCACATTACTGAATTGCTGTATGAGTTCTAGTAATTTGGGGATGGAGTCTTTTGGGTTTTCCACATAAAGTATCATGTCATCTGCAAAAAGAGAGAGTTTGACTTCTTCTTTGCCAATTTGAATACCTTTTATTGCTTTTTGTTGTCTGATTGCTGTTGCTAGGACTTCTAGTACTATGTTGAACAATAGTGGCGAGAGTGGGCATCCTTGTCGTCTTCCTGATCTTAAGGGAAAGGCCCCCAGCTTTTCCCCATTGAGGATGATATTCGCTGTGGGTTTTTCATAGATGGATTTTATGAACTTGAGGAATGTTCCCTCTATCCCTATACTCTGAAGAGTTTTAATCAGGAAAGGATGCTGTATTTTGTCAAATGCTTTTTCTGCATCAATTGAGAGGACCATATGGTTCTTCTCCCTCCTCTTATTAATGTGTTCTATCACACTGATTGATTTGCAAATGTTGAACCACCTTGCATCCTGGGGATAAATCCCACTTGGTCATGGTGGATGATCCTTTTAATGTATTGTTGGATCTTATTAGCTAGGATTTTGTTGAGGATTTTGGAATCCATATTCATCAGGGATATCAGTCTGAAATTCTCCTTTTTGATGGGGTCTTTGCCTGGTTTGGGGATTAAGGTAATGCTGGCCTCAAAGAATGAGTTTGGAAGTTTTCCTTCTGTTTCTATTTTTTGAAACAGCTTCAGTAGAATAGGTATTATTTCTTCTTTGAATGTTTGGTAGAATTCCCCAGGGAATCCATCAGGCCCTGGACTCTTGTTTTTTGGGAGGTTTTTGATCACTGCTTCAATCTCGTTACTGGTTATTGGCCTATTCAGGTTGTCATTTTCTTCCTGTTTCAGAGTTGCCAGCTTATAGGTTTCCAGGAAGGCCTCCATTTCATCCAGATTGCTCAGTTTATTGGCATATAGCTGTTGATAATAATTTCTAATAATTGTTTCTATTTCCTTGGTGTTAGTCATGATCTCTCCCCTTTGATTCATAATTTTATTAATTTGGGTCCTTTCTCTTTTCTTTTGGATAAGTCTGGCCAGTGGTTTATCGATCTTATTAATTCTTTCAAAGAACCAACTTCTAGTTTCGTTGATCTGATCTACTGTGTTTCTGGTTTCTAATTCATTGATCTCTGCTCTAATCTTAATTATTTCTCTTCTAATGCATGGCTTAGGCATCGTTTGTTGCTTTTTCTCTAGTTCTTTAAGGTGTAGAGTTAGTTGGTGAATTTGGGATTTTTCTTTTTTTTTTTTTTTTTTTTGAGTGAGGCTTGGATGGCTATGTATTTCCCCCTTAGAAACGCCTTTGCAGTATCCCATAGGTTTTGGACCGATGTGTTTTCGTTCTCATTGATTTCCATGAATTGTTTAAGTTCTTCTTTGATTTCCTGGTTGACCCAAACATTCTTGAGCAGAGTGGTCTTTAGCTTCCAAGTGCTTGAATTTCTGCCAAATATTTTCTTGTGATTGAGTTCCAGTTTTAAAGCATTGTGGTCTGAGAATATGCAGGGAATAATCTCAGTCTTTTGGTATCGGTTGAGACCTGATTTCTAACCCAGTATGTGGTATATTCTGGAGAAAGTTCCATGTGCGTTAGAGAAGAATGAGTATTCTGTTGTTTTAGGTTGTTTTAGGGTGGAATGTTCTGTATACATCTATGAGGTCCATCTGTCCAGTGCATCATTGAAGGCTTTTGTTTCCTTGTTGATTTTCTGCTTAGATGATCTGTCCATTGTTGAGAGTGGAGTACTGAGGTCCCCTACAATTAACGTATTGTTATCAATATGACTCTTTATTTTGTTTAACAGTTGGCTTATGTACATGGCTGCTCCCATGTTGGGGGCATAGATATTTACAATTGTTAGATCTCCTTGTTGGATAGACCCTTTAAGAATGATATAGTGTGGGCGCCTGGGTGGCTCAGTTGGTTAAGCGACTGCCTTCGGCTCAGGTCATGATCCTGGAGTCCCGGGATCGAGTCCCGCATCAGGCTCCCTGCTCGGCAGGGAGTCTGCTTCTCCCTCTGACCCTAACCCCTCTCATGTGCTCGCTCTCTCTCTCACTCTCTCAAATAAATGAATAAATAAAATCTTAAAAAAATGATATAGTGTTCTTCTGTGTCTCTAATTACAGACTTTAGTTTAAAATCCAATTTGTCTGATATAAGAATTGCTACCCCAGCATTCTTTTGAGGTCTGCTGGCATGGAATATGGATCTCCATCCCTTCACTTTCAGTCTGGATGTATCTTTAGGTTCAAATGAGTCTCTTGTAGACAGCATATGGATGGGTCCTGTCTTTTTATCCAATCTGCAACCCTGTGCCATTTTATGGGAGCATTTAGGCCATTCACATTGAGAGTGATTATTGAAAGATATGAATTAACTGTCATCATGTTGCCTGTGAAGACATTGCTTTTATAAATTGTCCCTGTAAATTTCTGTTGTATATCACTCTTGGGGTCTTTCCCTTTTACAGACCCCCCCTTAATATTTCTTGCAGGGCCGGCTTAGTGGTCACATATTCTTTCAGTTTCTGCAAGTCTTGGAAGCTCTGCATCTCTCCATCCATTCTAAATGACAGCCTTGCTGGATAAAGTATTCTTGGCTGCCTATTCTTCTCGTTTAGTACCCTGAATATGTCTTGCCAGGCCTTTCTGGCTTGCCAGGTCTCTGTGGATAGGTCTGACATTATTCTGATGTTCTTCCTTCTATACGTAAGGAATCTCTTCCCCCTAATTTCCCTTAAGATGGTTTCCTTGGTTCTAAGATTTGTGAGTTTTACTATTACAAGCCGGGGTGTTGGCCTGTTTTCCTTGATCTTGGGAGGGGTACTCTCTGCCTCTAGGACATGAATGTTTGTTTCATTCCCCAGATTAGGGAAGTTCTCAGCTACGATTTGCTCAAATATATCTTCTAGTTCTCTCTTTCTTTCCACTCCCTCTGGGATTCCAAGAATTCTGACATTGTACTGCTTCATGGTGTCACTTATTTCTCTGATTCTATTTTCATGGATTCTGAGTTGTTTTTCCCTGGCCTCCTCTTTTCCCTTTTTATTTATTAAATTGTCTTCCAGGTCACTGATTCATTCTTCTGCCTCACTTACCCTAGCTGTTAGATTATCTAGATTAGATTGGATCTCATTGATAGCATTTTTAAGTTCTGCCAGTTCAGCTTTCATTTCTGCCCTTGCAGACTCTATGTTGCCATTAATTGATTTCTCCATTCTAGCCATTGTCTTCACAATTGCTAGCCTGAATTCCATCTCCAACATCTTGGTTATATCTGCATCCATTTGTAAATCTGTGGTATAAGTCATAATCTCTGAGTCTTTCCTATTTTGGGGGCTTCTCCTCCTAGTCATTCTGTTGATGGGTGTTTGAGGGAATGTATAGAGTCCAAATTATTGACCAGAACCCAAGCAAGATGCACCTGTTTTCTAGGGACCTTAGGGTTGCTGGCCTCTTGTTTTCCCAGCCTGTCTTCTGGGGGAGAGGCCTGTCCGTTGTTACTCAGGCAGTCTTGTTTGGGCAGATTGCCCTGCCCCCCTGTGGTGGGGGATGGGCTCAGTGGAAACCAGTTTTTGGGGCTTTTGTTCTCTGGCGGCTTTCCCTGGCGGCTTTCCGCGTCTCTTCCGAGAGTCAGAGCAGAAAAGACCTTTTCCAACCCTCTGCCTCAGAGCAGAGAGACTGCAGTCTGTTCTTCAGTGAGCTCTCCAGGCCACACTGTCTCTGTTTCTGTCCGTGCTGCTATAGACCGCAGCGTCCTGGGTTGTGCGCCCTCCTCCGTACCCCAATCCTGCCTCCAGGTCCGGGCACGTCTCTGCCCTTTGTTCTTCTAAAACCACCAGCCGCTCCCAGTTCACAAGCATGACCCCGCTGCCCTGGGTTTCCGTCCTGGGGACTGCCCTAAAGTCCTTTCCCCGCCGCTACCGGTCTGCGAGTCTGTGCCTGTCCCCAGCGCGCGAGGCTGTCGCTCACCGGTGGTGTAAGATCCCCATAGCCAGACACCCTCCCACTGCTGTTTCTCCTCCGATATCTGCCCACAGAATCACGGCTCCCCACTTCGTACCTTGAAACCAACTGCCTGCGATATTCTGTTTGTAGAGATCCAGATTTTCGTGGGTGCTCAGAGTGGTCTGGTAGATATCCAGCTCAATTCCAGGGACCAGTTGGAATAGGGTCCCCTACTCCTCCGCCATCTTTTCTCCCCCCTCCAGTTTACTATGTTTCTGATTTATTTTCTATTTCTGCTCCCATCTTATTTTCATTTTATGTTGTTTTGTGTTTAATTTTTTATTCTTTATTTACTTAATTGGAAGCTTAGTTAACTGATATGAGACCTAATATTTTAGGTGGTAAAATTCCCTATAATAATAAGTGAGTAAAAATGGGAAGAAGGAAGAATTGTACTTTTTTCTACTTTAGTTTGCTCCTTAACTTGTGAGGTTTTGGTTCAAGTGTCCAATTTTTTTTTTTTTTGGATATTTAAATCAGTTTAGAGTATTGTATTACAGTTCTCTTATGTTTCATGTTTTGTTTTTATGGGAGAATTTTCATCAGCTGAAGTGTTTTGATTTTCATTTTCTATCTTCTTCCTGTAATATCTTAAAATATGTGAAACATACTTTTTATGGAGTGGAATGGTAGGGTGGGTGCTTTGTTGAATTCCTAGGTCAAGAGTGGCCTCTTCTGTCAAGAGAATGCAATGCAGCACTTTCAATGAGTGGATTTTGGAGAGAGAAAAGGTGTTTGGGTTTTTTGCTTTTTTTTTTATGTCATTTTGTCTAACATATCCTAACACTCTCTCCACTTGACGTGTATATACCTCCCTCTTTTTGACTAAGCTAACTTGGATTACAAAATGCATTTTTATTAGCAATAACCATTGATGATTTCTCTCTTTACCCAAACAAACATGCAAACTCAATGCTTTTATGTACAACTTCAGTTAATTTTCTAGGTCACTACAGTGGGCATAGATTCTAGGAGATAGTAAAGAATCCCTTTTACTTATACATTTACTGGAATCACATCTCATCTGAATTCAAATACCCTGATTAAAACAGATACTATTCCTCCACTGTTGCCAAGTGGAAAGAAAAAAATCTAAAAATTTAGTCCCTGTCTAGCATTTATTTTAGTTACAGAATAGCAAAAACACCTTCAGTATTACCAAGAAGAGAGTTTTAGTTAAATTTACACATTAATCTTCTTCTCTCTCTCTCTCTTTTTTTTTTTTATTTCTTCAGCGTTGACCAGAAAGTGTCATTCTAGCAATAGGTATCCTATCCAATATTTAGTCCTCCATTATTTCTCTATATCTACTGTTATATAGTCCTTTAAATGTTTTTTTAAAATATTTTATTTATTTATTTGACAGAGAGAAACACAGCGAGAGAGGGAACACAAGCAGGGGAAGTGGGAGAGGGAGAAGCAGGCTTCCCGCTGAGCAGGGAGCTTGATGCGGGGCTCGATCCCAGGACCCTGAAATCATGACCTGAGCCGAAGGCAGACGTTTAACGACTGAGCCACCCAGGCGCCCCTAAATGTTTAAAGAAAGATTAAAAACTACACAATTGTGAGATTCTTATCAAGATTCTTATCATTGTTAGAATATCATCCTATGCCATTGTCTGTTACTTCACAATATTTCCCCAGTGCCTCAGAAATATAACAGTTGCCCCCCCCATCTGTGGTTTTGCTTTCTGTGGTTTCAGTTACCCATGGTCAGCTGCAGTCTAGAAGCAGATGACCCTCCTTCTGACATTGTCAGGAGGTCAATAGTAGATTAACACTAAGTCACAATGCCTACATCAATCACCTCACTTCATCTCATCACGTAGGCATTTTCCCATCTCAAATCAGCACAAGAAGAAGGATGACTACAATACAAGATATTTTGAGAGACATTCACATAACTTTTATTATTTTAGATTTTTCTATTTTATTATTAGTTATTGTTATTAATCTCTTGTTGTGCCTAATTTATAACTTGAACTTAATTATAGGTATTATATATAAGAAAAACAGTATATGTAAGATTTGGTACTTATCCCCCCATGGATAAGAAGGAACTGTACATGATTGAGATCTTCATTATTTTTTTACAGATATACAAGACATATTTAGATGTTAAGAATATTAACTCATGTCTATGATGCACCTTATAAATATATTTTTCAGTTTATTCTTGTCTTCCTTTTTTTAAAAAATTAATTTTTGCCAGTTTAATTATAGGCCATCACAAATCTCCTAAAAGTTTTCTGTAATTTTTGCTTTAAAAAATCCATCACATTCTGGGGCGCCTGGGTGGCTCAGTTGGTTAAGCAACTGCCTTCGGCTCAGGTCATGATCCTGGAGTCCCGGGATCGAGTCCCGCATCGGGCTCCCTGCTCGGCAGGGAGTCTGCTTCTCCCTCTGACCCTCCTCCCTCTCATGCTCTCTGTATCTCATTCTCTCTGTCTCAAATAAATAAATAAAATCTTTAAAAAAAAATCCATCACATTCTGATACAGTTACCACACTTTCACTATTTCTTTCAGTTTATATTTCTCATTCTACTTTCATCTTTTGAGTATACTTTGGCATATAGTATGTAGGGAATATGTAAATCTATAATTTCCCAAATTATACAATTGTTATGAAATAAACTGTCCTTTCTTAAATTATTTGAAATGCCACTTGAATAAAAACAATAATATTCATATTTTTATAAATCTATCTTTCATTTTAAAATATGACAGTAAAAGGTCTTAACATTATCAAATTTTCACTTATTATTATTATAATTTTTTTATTTATTTTACTTCCATCCAGATGGACTCTAAACCAAACTCCTAATTAGTTTATATTAAATTGATATTTAAGTCATGAAAGTCAAGTGTGTGGATTTGTCTACATAAAACCCTTATTGTTTCCTTAACTTTTGGGTAACATGATAAAAGAAGTCCAGTAAGCATTCTCTAACAACATAATTAAGATGGGTTCACTGAATCAGCAAGAGACTACATGAGGATGTAAAATAACCCTTTCCAATGCATGTTTTCATGATTCTTCACATTATGCTATGGCTATACATAAGCAATAATCAGAAGACTTACTGAGTGATAAGAAATATTTCAATCATTTTATGCAGTGCATTAATAGTTAAGAGTAAAGTAAATAGGGGCGGAGCAAGATGGCAGAGGAGTAGGAGACCTGGATTTCATCTGGTCTCAGGAATTCAGCTGGATAGGGATCAAACCATTCTGAACACCTATGAACTCATCAGGAGATCGAAGAAAAGAATAGCAACAACTCTCTGAACAGAAAAGCGACCACTTTCTGGAAGGTAGGACGTGGGGAGAAGTGAATCTGAGGCGATATTTGGGAGAATAGACGGCGGGGGAGGGGGCCTCTGTCGGCAGCTTCTGGCAAGTGATAGAGCCGCGGAGCACAAAATCGGAACTTTTAAAGTCGGCTCCACTGAGGGACGTCGCTCCAGTGAGTAAGCAGGGGGGTGGAACCCTCGCGGGACAGTGTGGTCGGGGTCACAGAAAGACCGGGGGTGCCTGAGTGCGGCAGAGCTCCCAGGTATTGGAGCAGGGAAGCTGGCTGCAGAGACGGAGCCAAAGCGCAGGCTCTCAGCTCAGGGTTGTCATAAACCGTGATCCGCGGCACAGTCGAGCCACTGCTCCTCCAGCTGGGACCCAACAAGTGGCAGATCCAGGGAGACTCACCTTCCTCCCCCAGGAGGAGCCGCGCGGGAGTGCACCGCAGGGATCTGCTGGGTTTGGAAACTCCACCCGGGGTCGGGTGCCAGAGATAGAAACGCGCGGTCACAGGCCGGGTGAGCACGGAGTGCAGCCGGAGACCGGGGAGACGGGAGTGACTGACGGCTTTTCTCTGGGGGCGCACTGAGGAGTGGGGCCCCAAGTTCTTGGCTCCTCCGGGGCAAAGACTGGGAGGCCACCATTTTCACTCTCAGCCTCCAAAGCTGTACTGACAACTTGCAGGGAACAAATGCTCCCAAGAGCAAACCCGAGCAGATTACTTAGCCCGGACCAGCAAGGGTGGGGCAATTCCACCTCCGACAAAGACTTTTGGGAACCACGGCCACGGGCCCCTCCCCCAGAAGATCAGCGAGAACAGCCAGCCAAGACCAAGTTTCCCGATCAATGAGAATGGCAGAACTCCAGCACTAGGGGAATAATGCACATAGAATCCATGGCTTTTTTCCCATGATTCTTTAGTCTTTCAAAGTTAATTTTTTTAACTGTTTTTTTTTTAAATTTTTCTTTTACCCTTTTTCAACCAACATCTTATCAATTCCTTTTTTAAAAAACATTTTTATTTTCCATTTTTAGAGTCATATTCTATCCCTTCATAGTAGTTACCCTTATTTTTGGCATATATATATAAGTTGTTCTCTCTTTAAAATTTTGAGATACAGTTTCTTCTAACAGATCAAAATATACCCTAAATCTCTAGTGTATGGGTTTGTTCTAGTCTCCTGCCTAATCACATTCTCTCCCCTTTTTTTTTTAAATCCTCTTCTTTCTTTTTCAACCAACTTCTTATCAATTCTTTTATAAAATCTTTTATAATTTTCATCTTTACAGTCATATTCCATCCCTTCATCATATCAACCCTTATTTTGTACGTATATAAGTTTTTCTTTCTTTAAAATTTTGGGAGGCAGTTTCTTCTAACAGACCAAAATACACCCAAAATCTAGTGTGTGGCACTGATCTAGGCACCAACCTGATAATATTTGATCATATTCTGTTTTTTTTTGTTTTGTTCTGTTTTTGTTTGTTTTTATCTTTTTCTTTTTCTTTTTCCTTTCTTTTTCTTTTTTCTTTCTTTCCCTTTCTTTTCCCCCGGTTTCAGGTCTTTTCTGATTTGTTTAGAGTATATTTTCTGGGGACATTTTAACCCTGTTAGCATTTTGTTCTCTCATTCATCTATTCTCCTCTGGACAAAATGACAAGACGAAAAAAATCACCTCAACAAAAAGAACAAGAGGTAGTACCGACTGCCAGGACCTACTCAATATGGACATTAGTACGATGTCGGACCTAGAGTTCAGAATCATGACTTTAAAGATACTAGCTGGGCTTGAGAAAAGCATGGAAGGTACTAGAGATTCCCTTTCTGGAGAAATAAAAGAACTAATTCTAACCAAGTCAAAATCAAAAAGGCTATTAATGAGGTGAAATCAAAAATGGGGGCACTAACTGCTAGGATAAATGAGGCAGAAGAGAGAAGCAGTGATATAGAAGACCAAATGATGGAAAATAAAGAAGTTGAGAAAAAGAGGGATAAACAACTACTGGATCACGAGGACAGATTTTGAGAGATAAGCAATACCATAAGACAAAACAACATTAGAATAATTGAGATCCCAGAAGAAGAAAGGGAGAGAGGGGCAGAAGGTATATTGGAGCAAATTATAGCAGAGAACTTCCCTAATTAGGGAAGGAAACAGCCATCAAAATCCAGGAAGCACAGAGAACCCTTCTGAAAATCAATAAAAATAGGTCAACAACCCGACATCTAATAGTAAAACTTACGAGTTTAAGCAACAAAGAGAAAATCCTGAAAGCAGCTCGGGAGAAGAGATCTGTAACCTACAATGGTAGAAACATTAGATTGGCAACAGACCTATCCACAGAGACCTGGCAGGCCAGAAAGGACTGGCATGATATATTCAGAGCACTAAATGAGAAAAATATGCAGCCAAGATTACTATATCCAGCTAAGCTGTCATTGAAAATATAAGGAGAGATCAAAAGCTTCCAGGACAAAAAGAATTTAAAGGAATTTGCAAACACAAAACCAGCCCTACAAGAAATATTGAAAGGGGTCCTCTAAGCAAAGACAGAGCCTAAAATCAACATAGACCAGAAAGGAACACAGACAATATACAGTAACAGTCACCTTACAGGCAATACAATGGCACTACATTCATATCTTTCAATAGTTACCCTGAAGGTAAATGGGCTAAATGCCCCAATCAAAAGACACAGGCTATCAGATTGGATTAAAAAACAAGACCCATCGATATGCTGTCTGCAAGAGACTCATTTTAGAGCCAAAGACACCCCCAGGTTGAAAGTGAGGGGGTGGAAAACCATTTACCATGCTAATGGACACCAAAAGAAAGCTGGGGTGGCAATCCTTCTATCAGACAAATTAGATTTTAAACCAAAGACTGTAATAAGAGATGAGGAAGGACACTATATCCTACTTAAAGGGTCTATCCAACAAGAAGATCTAACAATTGTAAATATCTATGCCCCTAACATGGGAGCAGCCAATTATATAAGGCAGTTAATAACAAAAGCAAAGAAACACATTGACAACAATACAATGATAGTGGAGGACTTTAACACCCCCTTCACTGAAATGGACAAATCATCTAAACAAAAGATCGACAAGGAAATAAAGACTTTAAATGACACACTGGACCGAATGGACTTCACAGACATATTCAGAACATTCCATCCCAAAGCAACAGAATACATATTCTTCTTTAGTGCCCATGGAACATTCTCCAGATTGGGTCACATCCTAGGTCACAAATCAGGTCTCAACTGGTACCAAAAGATTGGGATGATTCCCTGAATATTTTCAGACCACAATGCTTTGAAACTAGAACTCATTCACAAGAGGAAAGTTGGAAAGAACTCAAATACATGGAGGCTAAAGAGCATCCTACTGAAGAATGAATGGGTCAACCAGGAAATTAAAGAAGAATTTTAAAAATTCATGGAAACAAATGAAAATGAAAACACAACTGTTCAAAATCTTTGGGATACAGCAAAGGCAGTCCTAAGAGGAAAGTATATAGCAATACAAACCTTTCTCAAGAAACAAGAAAGGTCTCAAATACACAACCTAACCCTACACCTAAAGGAGCTGGAGAAAGAACAGCAAATAAAGCCTAAACCCAGCAGGAGAAGAGAAATAATAAAGAGCAGAGCAGAAATCAATGAACTAGAAACCAAAAGAAAAGTAGAACAGATCAATGAAACTAGGAGCTGGTGCTTTGAAAGAATTAACAAGATTGATAAACCCCTGGCCAGACTTATCAAAAAGAAAAGAGAAAGGACCCAAATCAACAAAATCATGAATGAAAGAGGAGAGATCACAACCAACACCAAAGAAATACAAACAATTATAAGAACATATTATGAGCAACTGTATGACAGCAAATTAGATAACCTGGAAGAAGTGGATGCCACAGCAGTCAGACAACAAAAAGAAATAAAAGCATTGAAGGATATAAAGTCAATGCATGGAAATCAGTGGCATTCTTATACACCAACAATAAGACAGAAGAAAGAGAAATTAAGTAGTTCTTAGAGATGTATCAATTACCAAAACTGAACCAGGAAGAAATAGAAAACCTGAACAGACCTATAACCACTAAGGAAATTGAAGCAGTCATCAAAAATCTCCCAACAAACAAAAGCCCAGGGCCAGATGGCTTCCCAGGGGAATTCTACCAAACATTTAAAGAAGAATTAATACCTATTCTTCTGAAACTCTTACAAAAAATAGAAATGGAAGGACAACTTCCAAACTCGTTTTATGAAGCCACCATTATCTAGATCCCCAAACCAGACAAAGACCCCATCAAAAAGGAGAATTACAGACCAATATCCCTGATGAACATGGATACAAAAATTCTCACCAAAATTCTAGCCAATAGGATCCAACAGTACATCAAAAGGAT
The DNA here is from genome assembly GCF_002201575.2 of Neomonachus schauinslandi. Classification (NCBI taxonomy): domain Eukaryota; kingdom Metazoa; phylum Chordata; class Mammalia; order Carnivora; family Phocidae; genus Neomonachus; species Neomonachus schauinslandi. The sequence continues at coordinate 93,537,635 of NC_058407.1, read as the reverse complement.
TATTCACCACGACCAAGGGGGATTTATCCCTGGGCTGCAAGGTTGGTTCAACATCCACAAATCAATCAATGTGATTTAGTACATTAATGAAAGAAAGAACAAGAACCATATGATCCTCTCAGTAAATGCAGAAAAAGCATTTGACAAAGTACAGCATCCTTTTTTGATCAAAACTCTTCAGAGTATAGGGATAGAGGGTATATCCCTCATTATCATAAAAGCCATCTATGAAAAACCCACAGCGAATATCATTCTCAATGGGGAAAAACTGAGAGCTTTCCCCCTAAGGTCAGGAACGTGGCAGGGATGTCCACTATCACCACTGCTATTCAACATAGTATTAGAAGTCCTAGCCACAGCAGTCAGACAACAAAAAGAAATAAAAGCATTGAAGGATATAAAGTCAATGCACGGAAATCAGTGGCATTCTTATACACCAACAACAAGACAGAAGAAAGAGAAATTAAGGAGTTGATCCCAATTACAATTGCACCCAAAACCAGAAGGTACCTAGGAATAAGTCTTACCAAAGAGGCAAAGAGTCTGTACTCAGAAAACTGTAAAATACTCATGAAAGAAGTTGAGGAAGACACAAAGAAATGGAAAAATTTTCCATGCTCATGGATTGGAAGAACAAATATTGTGAAGATGTCAATGTTATCTAGAGCAATCTACACATTTAATGCAATCCTTACCAAAATACCATCCACTTTTTTCAAAGAAATGGAACAAATAATCCTAAAATTTGTATGGAACCAGAAAAGACCCTGCATAGCCAGAGGAATGTTGAAAAAGAAAAGCAAAGCTGGTGGCATCATAATTCCGGACTTCAAGCTCTATTACAAAGCTGTCATCATCAAGACAGTATGGTTCTGGCACAAAAACAGACACACAGATCAATGGAACAGAATAGAGAGCCCAGTAATGGACTCTCAACTCTATGGTCAACTAATTTTTGACAAAGCAGGAAAGAATGTCTGATGGAAAAAAGACAGTCTCTTCAACAAATGGTGTTGGGAAAATTGGGCAGCCACATGCAGAATGAAACTGGACCATTTCCTTACAGCACACACGAAAATAGACTCAAAATGTTTAAAAGACCTAAATGTGAGGCAGGAGTCCATCAAAATCCTAAAGGAGAACACAGGCAGCAACCTCTTTGACCTCAGCCGCAGCAACTTCTTCCTAGAAACATCACCAAAGGCAAGGGAAGTAAGGGCAAAAGTGAACTATTGGGACTTCATCAAGATAAAAAGCTTTTGCACAGCAAAAGAAATAGTCAACAAAACCAAAAGACAACCGACAGGATGGGAGAAGATATTTGCAAATGACGTATCAGATAAAGGGCTAGTATCCAAAATCTATAAAGAACTTATCAAACTCAACACCCAAAGAATAAGTGATCCAGTCAAGAAATGGGCAGAAGACATGAACAGACATTTTTCCAAAGAAGACATCCAAATGGCCAACAGACACATGAAAAAGTGCTCAACATCGCTCGGCATCAGGAAAATCCAAGTCAAAACCTCAATGAGATACCTCCTCACACCAGTCAGAATGGCTAAAATTAACAAGTCAGGAAATGACAGATGTTGGCGGGGATGTGGAGAAAGGGTAACTCTTCTACGCTGTTGGTGGGAATGCAAGCTGGTGCAGCCACTCTGGAAAACAGTGTGGAGGTTCCTCAAAAAGTTGAAAATAGAGCTACCATATGGTCCAGCAATTGCACTACTGGGTATTTACCCCAAAGATACAAATGTAGGGATCCAAAGGGGTGAGGCACCCTGATGTTTATAGCAGCAATGTCCACAATAGCAAACTATGGAAAGAGCCAAGATGTCCACTGACAGATGAATGGATAAAAAAGGTGTGGTGTATATATATATATAGAGAGAGTATATATATATATATATAGAGAGAGAGAGAGAGAGACTCCGAGAGACTATGGACTCTGAGAAACAAACTGAGGGTTCTAGAGGAGAGGGGGGAGCGGGGATTGGTTAGCCTGGTGATGGGTATTAAAGAGGGTACATACTGAATGGAGCACTGGGTGTTATACCAATATATATACCATATAACATGTATATACATATATATATATATATATACACAATGGAATATTATGCAGCCATCAAAGGAATGAAATCTTGCCATTTGCAACGACGTGGATGGAACTGGAGGGTATTATGCTGAGCAAAATAAGTCAATCAGAGAAAGACATATCATATGATCTCACTGATATGAGGAATTCTTAATTTCAGGAAACAAACTAACAGTTGCTGGAGTGGTGGGGGGTGGGAGGGATGGGGTGGCTGAGTGATAGACACTGGGGAGGGTATGTGCTATGGTGAGTGCTGTGAATTGTGTAAGACTGCTGAATCACAGACCTGTACCTCTGAAACAAATAGTACATTATCTGTTAAAAAAAATAGAAGAAGATAGCAAGAAGGGAAAAATGAAGGGGGTGAATCGGAGGGGGAGATGATTGGACTATGAGACTACAGACTCCGAGAGACTATGGACTCTGAGAAACAAACTGAGGGTTCTAGAGGAGAGGGGGGAGGGGGGATTGGTTAGCCTGGTGATGGGTATTAAAGAGGGTACATACTGAATGGAACACTGGGTGTTATACCAAACAATTAATCATGGAACACTACATCAAAAACTAATGATGTAATGTATGGTGATTAACATAACATAATAAAATTTAAAAAAAAAGAAACCTTTTTCCTGTGTTCCCCACTGAGTCGAGCCATGAGCCAACCAGATGTCCAATGATATCACCAGACTTAATTCATGATTCTAAACACCTGATTCAAATGTTCAAAAAAGAACTCCTCTTTATTCCATCTTTTAGTCAGAGGTTGTGTGGTCACTGAATATGCCTTTCTCTCTGCTATGTTCTCTATAGAAAAGGTCTTATGCATAACATTGACTCCTGACCAATTCTAACTTAATCCTTCAGGTTTGAATTCTTTATTCCATCATGGATGCTGTGCTGTGCTTTGATCCCCCTTCACGACTACAATACTAATTTCCACAGATGCCAGGGATGCTGATGCATGACAGCTCTGATATCTCAGCCCAGAAGCATTGCCCTCAGCTAGACATCTGACTCACTCAGGATCACTACCTGTCCTACTGGACACCTATATCCCATGTGTGGGTGATATAAGAGAGATAAAGGCCTGGCCCTCACTCCAATTTGGGATTATTCTGGTGGACCTTCCCAGCTTTAGGGATTCCCATGAAGTTGGCTGAAGCTCTAAGTTGGTTGTGAGTTCATTGCAGTATGTTCTGTCCAATACTGTCCTTCTTTCTTATAAAGCACTGGTCACAAGAGCATTTTTGATACAATAATTTTTGTCTCAGATACTATTTCCCTTGGAAACTGACTTGCAACATATTCAAAAAGCAATTTGAGGCTTCTGCTACATATCAAGATATAGTTCTAGAAATCCACTAGGATTCCTCTCCTGATTGACCCTTAAATCTGAGTTGTGTCCCTTACATGTACTCCCCAAAGAACGTGTTCTTTAACTGTCACGGCAATTCTACTACAGAATTGCAAAAGCCTGTATAGTCTTCTGAATTCCCCACTATTTTGTATTGAATATGGAGTCATTAATTTTTTTATTCACTATTTTCCAAGGCTTCTAGTATAATCTTACCTGCCATTAAGTGGTATATTATGTTTATGTTAGATGCCTCTTTGAGTAGGTATATGAGAAGATATGTATGTTAGTGTGTTTCAGGGCATGGACTTTTACATTAAGATATCAGATTTCAAATTCCAGCTCTGCCACTAACAAGTTCTATAACCTTAGAAAGCTTAAATTAGCCACTTCTTCTATAAAATATTGCAATCTACCTTATTTATTTGAGAATCAATTTAATTAATACATATAAATCTCTTGTAATAGCACTCGACACAGAGTAAATTCTAAATGTATGCTTCCTATTATTTTACTTTATTTTTCTTAAAATCTCTAGGCTTTCTTGAGGAATATATTTGGTTTGTGGTACCTTTTATTTGCACATGAAAAATCAGTGCATGGTTGTAGGGACATCCATGCTATTGTCAGTCAGACTATACCCTTTCTTCTGAGAACTTCTCCCCCTTCCATACATAAGCCTATAGATAAGGTGGCCATATTTTGATGGCTCAGCTCTCCCTTAACATGACATTATTATTTTTTTTCTAGTAAAATTAAATAGGAAACTCTCTCATAATAAAAGGTATAAGATGGATGCCTGAGAATAGTTATTGTTTATGTTTCCAATTACGTGGAAGGAATTTACCTTCATAAAAAAAATAAATAAAACCCACATGGAAAGAGAAAGGCAGAGAAAAGCATCACAGGTGACTGGTAGACTTGAGGTTCCTGGCTCATTTTTCCTGTGGCTAAGCTCTATTCCTCCCTTTCCTATGGTTTGTTCATTCAAACTTTCCTTCAATTAGACATAATAACCAAGCATATTTCCAAAGGTTTCCCACTTTGTCCAAGCTAGATTGCATCCTGTTTCTGTTACTTATAATTAATAAAGTCAACCTGAATTGCAGAACGGGTAAAAGGACAGGAAGGTAGTAACAAAAACTGTACAGACAATTGAATGAAAAAAGAAGGGAATAGGAAGGAGTGAAAGACATAAAAAGGAAAGTAGATGAAGGAGGTAAAGAGGTTAGATGCATGAATAATGTGCATTTCAATCACCCAAATTTCTGCATTGTATCATTATTATTTCTAATAAGAATACTTTCAAGTCATATAATGTTCCACAGTTTACAAGGAGCGTAAGATTTTTCTTCTCATCCAAAACAATAGCTAACTCGAATAGAACACTTGCTCTGATCTATTTGTTCTTCTAAATGCTTCAAACATATGATGTTATTTAATCCTCAAACAGCTAGTAGCTACAGCTATTATCATCACAATCTTATGAATTAGGAAACTGAGACTCATAGATGAATAGCTTGTCAGATGGCAAATATATAAGGAGTGTAATAGAAGATATTTGAGCCCAGGCCTGCAATTTCTTACAGCAGAGGTTTTTTTTACCACACCTGTGTCAATAAATCGAACATCATCCTAAATGAAATGAATGTTCCTTAATGAAAACTTCAAGTTGAAAAACATGAGGGAGCAATTAAAAAAAAAGATCCATAAAGGAGACTGAAACTATAGGACCAGAGTGGAAGAAAACAAAGAACTGTTCAAAGTAAAATAATATTATATCCAAAGATGATGATGATGATGATGATGATGATGACAACAAAGTGTCAAGAAGAATGAAATAAGTAATCCAGTAAAATTCTGTAGATAGAGCAAATAATATAAGCATTGAAATAAATTGGATTTATGAATTTAACATACTATCTAAAACAGAAACAGACATATAAAAAATTCAAAGTGAATGAAGAAATGAATGACTAACAAATAGACCATTAGTGTTTTAAACAAAAGCAGTTCTCAATAAAGAGGAGAAAAAGAAAATTCAGTGTTCTGACTAATTATTGGAAAGTGAGAAAGTACATAATTCATGTAGATTCTTCCCTCAAGTGCATTTACTTTGAAAAGAAGCCTATATAAGGGGTGAATTGAAGGGGACATGAGTAGAACCAGATGGGTACAGATGCATGAGTATGTTTATATCTTGGAAGTAATATATTTTGAGTGGAAGTGCTTGCATGTATGTGATGGGAAAATGAATAGCATAAAACTTGAATTAGTGTGGGGAGGTAGTGGGGAGTTGATCCAGTGTCTATTTGAAAGTAGCCTTTTCCACTAAAAGGAAAAGTAAGGAGTTGAAGATATAAGTGAAATTGATATATTTAAAATCTGCTAGGAAGACTTCTGCAAGCAACTTTGGAAATAGATGACTTCAGAAATTTATTTTTAATTTTATGATTTTGTTACTGTTGATACTCCTCTGTATTTTTTACATCCTTTGTATGTTATGTGTTAAATCGTTTATTACTTTTATTTCCCACTGTATTTGTTCTAAAGGTTTATTTCCATAGGGTCATAACTATAAATGAATAAATAGACTTTAAAATATAAAAGAGGTCCAAAAAGATTAAGTAGTCATAATAAATGATATGTTTATTAGCTCATTTATGTAATTCTCACAAAATCAAACAGGTTCTGTATTTCTAACCTTTCTGTGTTACTCTGATATTTCTGCTGCAACTTTAGACCTTGCCTTCTTCTATCATAAAGTCATGTATCATTTTCTGCCATGAAAAAAAAAGTTACAAATAATATGAAAAAACAATAGAATAAAGACAAACAGATCTTGAATCTGGAATATTATTGAAATGTGAGCTTCATAGCTTTTCTCTTAACTTTCTTCTTCTGGTTTTTAGTGGACAGTCTTCTCACACAAGCATGAAGAGGACCTAGTGCATTTATCAGTACCAACGGTGTGTGAATTTACATATACACATTTTCCCTGAAAATCCAGACTTGGCTCTGGCAAACACCTGAGAAATTAGAAAACACAAGTCATTGGCCATACTCACTCTGTTCAAACTAAATAGTATTATTGAAGAACTATTATGTGAAATTCATTATGCCTAGTGTTGTCAAGAACTCAAGGCAGCAAAAACACTCTCCTTCTTTTGAATAAAGAACTCATGCATTTATAGAAGAGATGAATATTTACACAAAAAATAAGTTTCACGAAATGTGACAATTATTTACAAGTGGGAAAATATATACCAGTATAGAGAGAAAGAGAATGATCTGGCTGGAAAATTATGGCAATAGCATGAAAGGACATATGACCTGGGATATAAGATTATGTTTTAAGTACAGATTGGCATAATAGAAACCATTCAACTATGCATTTACAGCTGCAGTTGAAGTAGGGATAGTTTGCTTATAAAAACATTATATTAGGTACCCAATATTAGTAATGAAATTTAGAATGTATCTATGTGCATACACGTGTGTGTGTCATGTCTGTGCGTGTCTGTGTCTGTGTGTAATATGTCAGGACCCTTCCCTCTGCTCTGACATATTCTGCAATTTACAAAATCACCATGACATAAATGCCATACAGCAGATGCTATCAAATACTCTGGTTGAATTCAGTCCTTGATGAAAGAGCTAGAGCATTTTAGGTCATTGTCGGTAAAACTACCTTTCATCAACTCTACAGCAAAATTGGTTGTCTAGTATTGCCTGGGAAAAGGTAAAGCTTATTGACTCAATTATTAAATGCATAATACATGTCTTCTCAAAATGCCAAAGAAATTAGAAAAAAAAGAATTCTGAACTGTGTAGAAAAAATAAATTGCCAAAATATTTTGTACATTCTTCCATTCCTTAATTCAACATACCTATTGAGTATTCTGTGTACCAAACATTGTACAGGGTTTGAAGTAGAGGAAAACAGTCAAGTCACAAAATTCTAATAAATAAAATGATCAACCATGTCATCCAATGTCATCCTGAGTCTGATTACTAAAATTATTAAGAAATGTTTTTATGTCATAATGTTTATGACATTCCTCTTTCTCTACAAGATTGATGAAATTTACTGTGATTGTGGGAATGTGATTAACCTATATAAAGAGATCATGATCACATAAGAAACCTGATATAGGGGCACCTGGGTGACTCAGTGGGTTGAGCCTCTGCCTTTGGCTGGGGTCATGATCCCGGAGTCCCGGGATCGAGCCCCATGTCGGGCTCCCTGCTAGCAGTCTGCTTCTCCCTCTCCCTCTGTCCCCCCATTCATGCTCTCTCTCTCGTTCTCTCACTGTCTCTCTCAAAATAAATAAAATCTTAAAAAAAAAGAAACCTGATATAATAATATCAAAGTCTTCATAAAAACCCTGCATATTTAAACCAATTTTGAGATGGAAATATTAAAGCATTTTATCTTTTATATTTATTAATAGAAATGATGGATCTTTTATAATTGTTAATGGAAAATGATATTTCTTATAAGGCAAACTTATTTGGACACATAATGAAAATATGCCAAAGATATATCTTGCCTTTCTGAATAATTTAAGATGAAAGAATGTTATTTCAAAGCCAATATGATATTTCATTTGGCAAAGGAAGAAGAATAAAATTCACTTTTAAAACCAGAAAAAGTAATAAATAAAATTATCAACCTTGAAAATAAGCAGACTCATAATTTGACACGATAGTATAAGCAAGTCCAGAAAAATGTTCAAGGTTGTATACACATTAAAATATTTACACGAACTATAAAATATTTAAATGACATGCTAAATGAGTTAAATTATTTAAATATTAAGATTTTAGTATGTGATAAATATGACATTAAATTCAGTGATGAGAAAATAACCAATCGTTACACAGTACTGTAACAATTGATTACCTAATTAAAATATACATATTAGGGACAGATATAATTATAACTGCATGTGAATACAGATGTACATACTTTAACTTTCTCATCATATGTCAAAACAAATTTCAAAGGAATAAAGACAATCTCAGTATACCTAAATGTTAACTCTTTGTTCACATAATAAAAGCAAATAAACTTAAAGGGCAAATCATTAAAGGAAAAAACTGGTAAGAATGTCTGAAAGAAAAGTTAGAAACTTAATGTATAAGAAACCATAGCAAAAAATAAAGAAGTAAATAGGATAAAATGATCAAAAGTATTATTATAGGTTATAGGAAAAATAGTCTCACTAAACGTCAGAAGAATATTACCTAAAAGAACAAAATAAAAATAATCAGCTATTAAAATTATCAAAACTTTGAAATTTCAAGTTTGTCACAGTGATGAAACATATATATACATATATATATGTATATATATTTGCTATAGTTGTCCAATGCAATGTTTCTAGATCACAATTGACCAATGTGCTTAAAACCATGAAATGGACCCAAATTCTGTGGCCTAAGAGTGACGATTTTATACTTCTTCTCCTAAGAACAACAGAGATGTCCCAAAGTTTATATATAATATTCTTCTCCACATTACATTTCTTATCTAAAATTGTAATTAATCAGATCATCTAATAATAGAGGTATATTTACACTAATTATGAAATATCTAAATTACTTTATGATTTATAAAATTGCTGATAGTATAATATGAAGTAACAAAAGCAAGAAATAAAAATGTCCAAATTCTGTCCCAGGTAATCTTCTCTATTCCTCAGGCTCTTTAAGCAAAAGACATTGAGAAAGGAATAAAGAATTGGTTATATATTAGAGACTTACAGCCCAAGAGAAGGAGAGGAGCCATCCTCCCACTTCCATTCATTGTCCTCCTTCTTGTAAGACAGGCCAAGCCAAGTACGATTTACTGTAATTAATTTCATGATATTCTGCATGGAACCAACAGATACAAAAATATTAATACTAAAAGCACATTAGAAATGAAAAATATTGAATTTGTGTCAGGCAGGAAGTAAAGAATCATAAAAATAACAATACTGCAGTCTATATATGTCCACTGACAAAGAAAACATCAAAAAAGTATTTAGTTCTATAGTGTCTGTGCTTTTCTCAAACCAGGAATTAAATACGAAGAAAAAGAAAAGATAGCTAATAGAAAATTATATATTCAAGAGGACACTGCACATTAAAAATAAATTATTTTTCTTAACTCATTTTATCACTTATCCAACACTGTGTCTATTCTTTTGAAAAATATATCATTGAACAAAAATGAGAAAATTCCCAATTTGGGGGGATTGGGTCCAGATAGAAGTAAACATCATATATACAAATGGTATGTAAGAAGGTGACAAATCCTATAAAGGAAATTAGAGCAAGGAATCACAATGAGATATCATCTCACACCTGTCAGAATGGTTAAAATCAACAACACAAGAAACAATACTTGGTGAGTATGTGCAGAAAACGAACACTCTTGCACTGTTGGTGGGAATGCAACTGGTGCAGCCACTGTGGAAAACAGTATGGAGGTTCCTCAAAAAGTTAAAAATAGAACTACCGAATGATCCAGTAACTGTACTCCTGGATATTTACCCAAAGAATACTAAAACACTAATTTGAAAAGATATGTGTATCCCTATTTTTACTGTAGCATTATTTACAATAGCCAAAGTGTGAGAGCAGCCCAAGTGTCCATCAGTAAGTAAATGGATAAAGATGTGGTGTATATGTATATATATATATATACACAACAGAATGTTACTCAGCCATAAAAAGAATAAAATCTTGTCATTTGCAACATGAATGGATCTACAGGGTATAATGCTAAGTAAAATAAGCTAGTCAGAGAAAGACAAATACCATATAATTTCACACATATGTGGAATTTAAGAAACAAAACAAATTAATAAAAAAAAAACAAAGAGAGGACAAACCAAAAACCTACTCTTAACTATGGAGAACAAACTGTTGGTTACCATAGAGGAGGGGAGGGATGGGTCAATTAGGTGATAGGGATTAAAGAGTACACTTATCAAAGAGTACACTTATCAAATAATGATTTCATTATTTCGGTCACTGAATTAAGTAGAATAAGTTAATTTGAAAAAAAGGTGCACTTATGATGAGCACTGAGTAATATATAGAATTGTTGAATCACTATGTTTTACACCTGAAATTACTGTAACACTCTATGTTAACTATACTGCAATTAATAATAAGAAATAAAAGGCAAGGCAAAGAAAGGAAAAGAAAAAAAATAAAGCAGGGTCAGAAGGACTAGGAGTACAGAGGAGGGCATCTGCGGGGGATGGAAGGTGGGCACTGATGCACAAGTTGCAATTTTAAATGGGGTTGTCAGGGCAGGTCTCATTGGGAAGGCGATAACTTGGGGTGCCTTGGTGGCTCAGTCGGTTAACCGTCTCCCTTCGGCTCAGGTCATGATCCCAGGGTCCTGGGATCGAGCCCTGCATCGGGCTCCCTGCACCACGGGAAGCCTGCTTCTCCCTCTCCCACTCCCCATGCTTGTGTTCCCTCTCTCTCTCTGTGTCTCTGTCAAATAAATAAATAAAATCTTTAAAAAAAGAAAGTGATAACTGAATGAATGCACACTTGAAGGAGGTGAAGTAGTTAGTCATGGTTATAGGAGAGAAGAACATTGCATGCAGAGGGAACAGCAAATGGAATGTTACTACAGGGAAAGTATGCATGGTGTGTTGGGAAAAGAAAGTGCGTGAAGTGGACCACACCAGGAAAAGACGAGTGAAAACCGAAGCAAGAGAGTATTCCTTTCTCTGCTTTTAGAGGCGCAGGTGAACACTTCCTTTGACTGGTACCTATTAAATATTCATATCCCAGAAGCAAAGAATAAAATACAATCTCACCTTCAATCTACTCCCTTCTGTCTTTAAAAATGTAGCATTCAAAGAGACACAAAGATCAGAACAGTTAAACCAAGAAACCATTTCCATGGTTTGATGGTAGCAGTGGTCTTTGTACTGAACCCAGTGATTCCGGGGAGGTCCACATTTGACTCCTAAGAAAGAAGATATTTATAGCTCAGAGTCCACACACAAGGCCTTATTGTTTCACACCTTTCCCTTTTAAGATAAATAAGACTGTTATTAAGAATTATTATTTAAAAAAAAGAATTATTATCAACTCAGAATTGTCTCAGTTTCTTCCAAATTACCTTGTTTCTCCTTTAGTTCTTGTAAAGCCTCAATGAGATAATCCTTCTGGCTTTGGAGCCACTCTAGGTTTTCTACATAGGACAATAAGACTTAATAGATGAGAATCAACATTATATCAGATATTTTTTTACTATTTTAAGAGTCATAATAATGAAATTCTCAAGGGGCAAATATACAAATAATTTTGGTTCAGTGCCCTTCTCTTCTGAATTAGTTTCATCTCTAGCTGAAATAATCAATTGCTTAGAAACCAGCCTTTTAAGGGATGCCTGGGTGGCTCAGTCAGTTAAGTGTCTGCCTTTGGCTCAGGTCATCCCAGGGTCCTGGGATCGAGTCCCGCATCAGGCTCCTTGCTCGGCAGGGAGCCTGCTTCTCCCTCTGCCTGCTTCTTCCCCTGCTCATGCTCGCGCTCTCTCTCTCTGACAAATAAATAAATAAAATCTTTTAAAAAAATCTAAAAAAAAAAAGAAACCAGCCTTTTAAAATGCACAACATAGTGGTCATAGTCAGCAATGCTGAATTATAAATTCAGAGTTGCTAAGAGACTAGATCTTAATTGTTCTCAATACTAAATTGAAATAATAATTATGACATGATACACTACTGTAGTAATCATATTGCAATATGTAGAAGCATTAAACCAACATGTCATACACCTCAAACTTACACAATGTTATATGTTAAGCGTCTCTCAATAAAAAAAAGAGAAAGAAACCTGTGTTTTAACACAACCTATCACTAAAGGACTCTCAAATGGTTGATTCAATTATTCAATATAGATTTGATACTTCACAGGAAACTAACGTAATGCAAGGCTTTTGTAAAATATTTATCTATCGTAAACAGACTATTTTACATTACAGTTAATCAGCATAAAAGAAGCTTTATGATGACTGTAGTATTTTAAACTTCTCTCCTTAGAAGGCATTTAGAAACTATGAAAACACTATGATTTTTCAGATGTTTAAGTTCTCCCATTCCTATGCTCCCTGAATATCTTGCACATACCTCTACTTCACACCTGGACACTTTGATTTATTTTTGGTTTATATGTTTTCTCCTGAGCCTCCTAAGGGCAGGGTTCATACTGATCACCAGCCTAGTGGCTGGCATTTAGTGTGCATTGAACAAATGTGAATGAATAAATGAGTGAATGAGCTAATTAAAATAGGAGGCTATGTCTCATAAGTGTGTGACTCAGTCAGTTTCAGAGGATGACGGGAAGAAGAAGCAAGAAGCCATCAAAATTGCTATGCTGCTGTGTCAGAGAACTCCTGTTACATTATGCAACCAACCATTTTAGGGCTGCAATAAGAACAACCTAGCACTCTGTAAAGAGAGTTTGTTCTAGTTCCCATATTACCTTTATTTTGGTCAAGAACTTTTTGGATCTTTAGAAATTTTTCAGTTTTGTTTTGTAAAGACTCAATCCATTCTTGAAAGATCATCTTGGTTGCTGATGCCTCAACAGTTTGAAAGTCTAAGAACAAGAATTCCCAATACATGTAAGCCACATGCTTAATTATGAAATATCAGTGTATTCAATTATAAAGTACAATTTTTTAGTTTTCTACTTACTAAAGTTCTCCATAAATGTTTTCAAAAACTGTAAAAAGTTATTTGGTCAAATACTCTTTCATTTATCCACTATTATTTCTAAAGTCTATGCCTAAATCTAAAATATCAACATAATTTCCTTATAAGTTTAAATGCATGTTTCTATCAGTAGAAAAATGGCCCAACTCAATTAAGACAAACAAAAACGACAAACATCATCTTGAATAAATATTTTTTCACATCATGAGAAGTTGATTTAATGTATTGAATTTCATTCTCTGATCAAAATTACAGAGTTTTGAGTATCAAACTAATGTTATCATCAAAGAGGAACATTTACTTTTAAATAACCAGTTGGGAATAATTTTAGTGATAATAAAAACATTCTATTGATCTAATTTAGGCTGCTGGAGACAATGACAATCTGAACAAATTATAAAGTAAGTTACTTTCTGATTTCTAAATAAATACAGTTGTAAAATCATTAAGCTTATTTCTTAACAAGTTGTAATTTTCAAATAATAATCACTGGTATCAAGATCTCTACAGTAATTGCAATAATATTGCTTCCCTGGAAAAATATTGCAGTTATTGAGAGCTCACAAGGTTAAACTCATTCACATACTAAAAAGTTGTGATAATTTCATGTCATTTTTTGCCTGTTCTTTTTTCAATGGCAATAAAATGTTTACGAAAAACTATTATGTGAAAATGATTTAAAGAAATATGATAATCTGAGAAACCTTTTCCCCTAATTAATCAGACTTACAGTGATAACCAAAGAATCCACACAACATCAAGAGCAGCAGGCTGAAGATTCCCAGGATCACAGGAATGATTCCTTACAGAGAAAAAGAAAAAGAAGAATCTAAGAAACAGAATGAGTGATAATCAGAGATATCATGAGTTCCTGTTGTTTGAAAGATTAATACCATTATTTTCCATTTGTTATTGCTCTTAAAATATCCAAAATTTTCTGATATTATCCAGCGTGTGAATTGCTATGAACTTTTAGGCTGAATGTGAAGAAAAAAAAACAACTTAAAAGGATGTGCAGAAATGAGTTAGCATAGCAGACCTGACTACCATCTTTGAAAGGTCTGCTTGTAAGGTTGTACTTGGCTGGCATCTGGAAACCTAGATTTCAAGAGGGTTCCCACCACAGTTATTGATAAGAATGGTTCACTATTCTTGAACTGTTTGTGCACACCATGTAGTTTTTGATGAACACCCACTTTCCTTCTGGAAGTCTGGAATTTGTTATATGCCAGCCAGAGGTTGCCTATGGAATCAGCCCCAGTAAAGACCCTGAACACCAATTCTCTAAGGAGTTTCTTAGGACGGCAACATTTGACACACATTGTCACAACTTACTGGAGGAATTCGTGTGACACATGTGACTGTACTAGGAAAAGACCCTGGGAAGCTGAGCCTAGTCTCCACCATTCTTCACTCTATGTACCTTTTCCCTTTGCTGTCTGTGCTTGGTATTCTTCCATTGTCATAAATCTTAGCTATAACTACATGTATCAATGTGAGTTCTCCCAGTCAATCATCAAACCTGAACATGGTCTTGGAGACTTCCACCACAGATGAAAATTTTACATACAGGTATTAAATATTCTTAAATACCAGGTATAAAATTTCAGTTCAGATAAGCTTATCCTCACCAATATAAGTACTTAATTATTTTAAATCTCTGTTATTATCAAGATAGAATTCTTTATTTGAACTTGCTGACGGGCGGTATATTCTTCTCCTAAAGAATTACTGCAAATCTTATGGAATATTTTACTGGATAATATTTGGTTTTAGGCCAAACATCATCTATAATTTCTTCAGTTTCACCACAGTAATATGTTACATTGCCACATTCTAGAAACCAAACTTTCAACCATCATTGTTTATAGTCTTTTCTTAATATGTTTATTTCCTTCTGAAATAAACGTTTAGACTCTAGTGTAAAAAAAAAGTATTTATACTTCTGAAGAATTACACTTCTGAAATAAGGTGAAATGCTACCATCAAAGAGAATGGTTATATTAATAACTAATGTCCAAATCATTTCTTTAACTTTCTGAATAATGCTATGGTGGTTATCAACCAGAGGCAATTTTGTCCCCAAGGGACATTTGTAAATGTCTGGAGACATTCTTGGTGTCATAACTGAGGGGTAAGTGCTACAGTTGTCTAGTGAGTAGAAGCCAGAGATGCTGCTAAACGTCCTACAGTCACTGGACCATCCCCCACAACAGTTATCTAGCCCAAAATGTCAGTGGTGCTGAAGTTGAGAAATCCTTCTCTACTAAATGTTTTGTTATGATCAAAAGGAGGCAATCATATAGTAGGGTTCTACCTTTATTGTCTTTTTACAGATTTGCTGAAATTTAAATGATGATCATGGTTTAAATTTTGAATTTTGATCATGTTTAAGTCTCTCAGTCTCATGTCAAGAAACATATCTAAATTTGGACAAATGGCTTCTTTTATCTTTGAATATTTTCCTTGATATATGAAATTTTCAAATGTCTTTGTGAGAAAATATGCTTTTGTTCTACTTCCATATACATTTTGAAATTTTTTTAATCTCTATATTTTCTCTAAGTTTTAAAATTCCCAAATAGTAACGGCTAGAGAAAAGTAAAATCAGGTGAAGAAGTACCTTAAGATAACAAAGAGAGAACATAAATGCATAAAATCTGGTATATATATTGTACCATTCATCCTGATGGGCTCAAAAATTGGGCTCTGTTCATCCTCTGGAGGAGGAGAAGGAGAAGGAGGAGGAGGAGGAAGGTCAAGAGATGGCTCCAAGTCTGCAATAGGTATTGTCTCGGTCTGCTCTGTGATTTCTTTTAGCATAGAAAATACATAATTAATTTATAATCTTGTAAAACAAATGAGATTAGAATTTAATTTAAGAGATTCACTACTATTTTCAAAAATTGTTAGAAAAACAATTATAGTAGTAGTGAAATCAAAGACACTCAAACCACATTTCCATCCAACAGCCCACTCAGCTAAAACTATTTAAATGATTGATTACACTTTAGGTTGAGCCAGGAAACAGATCATTATCTCTGTTAATTTTATTTAAAAGCATCCTTTCAGGATATCTGAAAAATATTAAAGAAAATATAAGACCAAGATCTTTATGCCCCTGTTATAATCATAACTAGCAGTGATGATAGACAGATAATTAAAATATTATTTTCATTAAAATGATATGATTTTGAATTAAAAAAAAATACCTGGAGGCTCCTCAGAGTCTGCAACATTGGACATTATGAAGCTTTCTAGATGATTTCTTTATCCCAATGGTAAAGAAAAGCCCACAAAGATGTTGGCAGGTGAATGAAGAGATTTGCTCTCTACTATCCTCCTAGAGTTGATGAAAAGACCAGACCTAGCCTAAGTGGGGCAGCTACCTACAGTTGTATGAGACTAACTTACTTTGGTAAAAACCACAGAGGAAATGTGAAAATAACTGGATATATTCTGAACAGTTTTGCAAAAATTAAAAAAAATGTTTTTATTTAATTTAAATTATGTAAAACAAGACTTTTAATAGAATCTGGTTTGTAACAATCTGGAAATAAATTAGGAAAAGCCACCATCATAAAAAAAATTATAATTGATAGTTCATAGTGAAAATTTTCATGAGAATTGAGTATGTACTGAAGGAAGACGTAGGTACATGGAACTAAAAGTCCAGACAACTAGAGGAATAAGAAAAGAAACAATACTCAAAATAACAGATATCTGTTAAAGGTAGATGTAAATGACAGCCTATAATAAATGGCTATTGAAGATATAGACCGCATAATAAAATCTATAGATTTAGATATTCACAGTTTGGCTTAAGGTTTTTTGGTACCACCCCCCCACCACCAATTTTTTTTTTCAAGTAAGAACAAGTTCTATTTAAAGATAAAAAATTGGGTAACCACCAACAATCTACCATTCGCTATTTATTGGACTCCCATGGCCCAATATTTGTAGTGAGTAGAAATAGATATTGTATATAAACTAAGATAGACATAAGACTCTCATCATTGGGGTTATATCCTCATAGAAATGAATGTATATTTAGGTCAGTCTAGTTGAAACCACAAAAGATAACACAGACCTAGGCAGTTGTCATGTTTTCCACACCTCTATGTCCAGTTCAGATCAGTCTTACAAGTAACTCCTAAAAATATATTGCATTTTATCTTTTAATATATGAAATACAAGGTTGGTTGGCTAAAGAGAATATTATAGCATTACTGTTCACTCAAAGATCTCAGTAAATCTAGGGATGGAAAGAGCTGAGACTTAATAAAAAAAATATAGTACATTGACTTTTTGCCTATATTGTAATTCATTTTTATTTTGTTTACTTTCTGACTCTAAATTTAAAAGTCTGATTGCACTGCATTGGCTAAGGATTCAGAGAAGTGTAAGTGGGAAAAGGGAAAAAACATTGATCTGTAATGTTTGACTATCACTTATAATTAGCAAATATGAAAAAAAAATCATATGGACATATATAGTATTCCATTCATGGTTCCATTCATTCTATTAGAATGAAAAAAACTTACTGTACTGTAGCCTTTGATATGATTAATCACCTCTCCACTTGAGTAGTTATATATCCATGCATTTTAAAGATAGAACACTAAAGAATAAGCCAGAAGGAAAGTTCTACATGTTTTGTTGTTTAGAAGCAAAAATCAAGTTGCAGAGTAGTGGGCATTTGTATAGCATAAAAAAGGAAAAGTGGAAGGGAGATGAGGATAACAAGAGAAATAGAAGGAAAAGAAGGGGAAAAAAATAAGAAATAATGTGTAAATATGTTTGTTTAATTCATATGAACATAAAAAATTATTTGCACTGGTGATCATAGGCAAGTGAGACTCTAAGAGAGAAGAAAAAATTGTTCATATTTGCTCCATTTTAAGCTTCACATTATATACATGTGTTACATTTATCATGTTTTTAAATAAGTTCTGTTTGAGATAGGGAAGTAAAAAAGTCATTCAGCATAAAAAAAAATCATACTGTGAACAAACTTTATCTTAGAGGATACCCATAATAGTATTATATCCAAAGACCAGAAATATCGGGAAAAAATATGTCCATAAAAGAGGGATTGGTTAATTCCCTACTAATTATATTGAAATGCAGTACATACAATATAATCATTATATTGAAATCTACTTTATGACATATACAGATGAATAAAAAGACTCTTAGTCAAATTTAAAACAGTGTCTCTATCAGAGGACAAAATATCAACAAAGTGAAAAGACAAAGCATGCAATGGGAGAAAATATTTAAAATCACAGATCTGATAAGGGGCTCATATCCAAAATATATAATGAACTCAAGCAACTTAATAACTAAGTAATTAATTTAATAAATACACAAATAAATACCTAAGTAAGTAAATAAATAAATAACCAATACAATTAAAATATGGACAGAGAAACTAAATAGATATTTTTCCAAAAAATATATACAAATGGCCAAAAGGTACATGAAAAGGTTCTCAACATCACTAATAATTGAGAAAATGCAGATCAAAACCACAGTAATTCCTCACCCCTAAGAATTGCTATCATCAAAGAGACAAGAGATTAACAAACTTTGACCAGGGTGTTGAGAAAAGGAACACTTTTGCACTGTTAATGGGAATTCAAATTGATGCAGCCACTATAGAAAACAATATGGAAGTTCCTCAAAAAATTAGAAATAGAACTACCATATGGTCTAGCAATCCCACTTCTGGGTATATATCCAAAGGAAATGAAAGCATGATCTCAAAAAGGTGCCTGTATTCCCATGTTCATTATAGCATTATTAACAATAGCCAAGACATTGGAAACAACCTAAGTGTCTGCCAACAAATGAGTGGATAAAGATTTGATACACACACATACATGCACACAGAAATATTACTCATATGTGACAAAGAAATCCTGCCATTTGCCACAACATGATGGACCTTGCGAGCCTATGCTAAGTGAAATAAGCCAGACAGAGAGAAACTAATACTGCATGGTATCACTTATGTAGAATTTGAAAAAGAAAATCAAACTCATGGAAACAGAAAGTAGAAGATTGGTTGCCAAGGGTTGGGGGGTGGAGGAAACAGGGAGAGGTTGGTAAAAGGATACAAACTTTCAGCTATAAGATGAATAAGGTCTGAGGAACTAATATGATAACACTATATTATATAATTGAAATTTGCTAAGAGGGTAGAACTTAAATGTTTCCATCCCCCACAAAGATGATGTTTCAATAAAGCTGAAAAAAAAAAAAGATGTGAAACTTAAAATCATACAAAGATAGAAAGGGAATGGAAGTATATGCTTTATTTTTTTTTTGCTTTTTTTTTCAGCTTTATTAAGATATAATTGACATATAACATTGTGTAAATTTAAGGTGTACAATATGTTAATTTGATATATTTATATATTGCAAGATGATTCCCACTATGAAGTTAATTAATATTTCATCCCATTACATAATTATAATTTCTGTTTGGTGAGAACATTTAAGATCTACTATCTTAGCAACTTTTTAATATATAATATCTGTATTATACTACAGTATCATTAACTGTAATCACCATGCTGTTACATTAGATTTACAGAATTTGGGCACTTGGGTGGCTCAGTCGTTAAGTGTCTGCCTTCAGGTCAGGTCACGATCCCAGGGTCCTGGGATTGAGCCCCATGTCGGGTTCCCTGCTCAGCAGGAGGCCTGCTTCTCCCTCTCCCACTCCCCCTGCTGTGTTCCCTCTCTCGCTGTCTCTCTCTCTTTTAAAAAAAGATTTTATTTATTTATTTGACAGAGAGAATGAGATAAGAGAGCATGGGGGGGAGGGTCAGAGGGAGAAGCAGACTCCCTACTGAGCAGGGACCCCGATGGGGGGCTCCATCCCGGGACTCCAGCATCACGACCTGAGCCAAAGGCAGTGGCTTAACCAACTGAGCCACCCAGGCGCCCATAAATAAAATCTTAAAAAAAAAAAAAAGATTTACAGAATTTATTTCTTAACACTGGAAGTTTGTACCCTTTGAACAACATCTCTCCATTTCCTCCATACCACAGGCCTTGGTAGCCACCATTCTGCTTGCCATTTCAGTTAGTTTGGCTTTTTTTTTTCTTTCTGGAACACTATGCAGCAGTTTTATTTTTTTTTCTTCCAACTTTATTTTTTTAATTCAAGTTAGTTAATTTAGTGCAGTATTGGTTTCAGGAGTAGAATTTAGTGATTCATCACTTACATACAACACCCAGTGTTCATCACAAGGAAAGCCCTCCTTAATGCCCATCACCCATTTAGCCAATCCCCCCACCCACTTTCCCTCCAGCAACCCTCAGTTTGTTCTCTGTAATTAAGAGTCTCATATGGTTTGCCTCCCTCTCTGTTTTTATCTTATTTTCCCCCCCTTCCCCTATGTTCATCTGTTTTACTTCTTAAATTTCACATGAGTGAAATCTTATGGTATTTTTTCTTTCTCTGACTTATTTCACTTAACATAATACTCTCTAGCTCCACCCACGTTGGTGAAAATGGCAAGGGTTTTTTTGTTTTTGTTTTTGTTTTTTGCTGAGTAATATTCCATTGTACATATATATGCCACTTCTTCTTTCTCCATTAACCAGTCGATGGACATTGGGCTCTTTCCATAATTTGGCTATTGTTGATAGTGCTGCTATAAATGTTGGGATGCATGTGCTCCTTCAAGTCAGTATTTTTGTGTCCTGTGGATAAATACCTAGTAGTGCAATTGCTAAGTCATAGGGTAGTTCTATTTTTAACTTCTTGAGGAACCTACTGTTTTCAAGAGTGGCAGCACTAGTTTGCATTCCTACCATTAGCGTAAGAGGGTTTCCCTTTCTCCACATCCTCGCCAATATCTGTTGTTTTCTGAGTTGTTAATTTTAGCCATTCTGACTGGTGTGAGGGCGTATCTCATTGTGGTTTTAATTTGTATTTCTCTGATGATGAGTGATTTTGAGCAATTTTTCATGTGTCTGTTAGCCATTTATATGTTCTCTTTGGATAAATGTCTGTGCATGTCTTCTGTCCATTTCTTAACTGGATTATTTGTTTTTTGGGGTGTTGAGTTTTAGTAAATTCTTTATATATTTTGGATACTAGCCCTTTATCTAATATGCCATTTGCAAATATCTTCTCCTATTCCATAGGTTGCCTTTTAGTTTGTTTCCTTCACTGTGCAGAAGTTTTTTAATTTGATGAAGTCCTAATAGTTCATTTTTACTTTTGTTTCCCTTACTTCCAGAGATGTGTCAAGTAAGAAGTTGCTATGCCTGAGGTCAAAGAGGTTGCTACCTGTGTTCTCCTCTAGGATTTTTATGGTTTCAGGTCTCACATTTAGGTCTTTCATCCATTTTGAGTTTATTTTTGTGTATGGTGTAAGAAAGTTGCCCACTTTTATTCTTCCGCATGTGGCTGTCCAATTTTCCCAACTCCATTTGTTGAACAGGCTGTCATTTTTCCATCAGATGTTCTTTCCTGTTTTGTTAAAGATTAATTGACCATATAGTTGTTGGTCTATTTCAGGATTCTCTATTCTGTTCCATTGATCTATGTGCCAGTTTTGGTACCGGGACCATACTGTTTTGATGATTACAGCTTTGTAATAGAGACTGAAGTCCAGAATTGTGATGCCTCCTGCTTTGGTTTTCTTTTTCAACATTACTTTGGCTATTAAGGGTCTTTTATGGTTCCATACAAATTTTGGAATTGTTTGTTCTAGCTCTGTGAAAACTGCTGGTGGTTATTTTCATAGGAATTGCTTTGAATGCGTAGATTGCTTTGGGTAGTATAGACATTTTAACAATATTTGTTCTGGGCGCCTGGGTGGCTCAGTTGGTTAAGCGACTGCCTTCGGCTCAGGTCATGATCCTGGAGTCCCTGGATCGAGTCCCACATCAGGCTCCCTGCTCGGCAGGGAGTCTGCTTTGCCCTCTGACCCTATCCCCTCTCATGTGTTCTCTCTCATTCTCTCTCTCTCAAAATAAATAAATAAAATCTTAAAAAAAAAAATAACAATATTTGTTCTTCCAATCCATGAACATAGAATGTTTTTCCATTTCTTTGTGTCTTCCTCAGTTTCTTTCATAAGTGTTCTATAGTTTTCAGAGTTTTACAGATCTTACAGCTCTTTGGTTATGTTTGTTCCTAGGTATCTTACGGTTTTTGGCGCAATTATAAATGGGATTGATTCCTTGATTTCTCTTTCTGCTGCTCCATTATTGGTGCATAGAAATGCAACAGATGTATGTTGATTTTATATCCTGTGACTTTGCTGAATTCATCAGTTCTATATCAGTTCTTCATCAGTATCAGTTCCAGCAATTTTTTGGTGGAGTCTTCCAGGTTTTCTACAGAGTATCACATCATCTGTGAAGAGTGAATGTTTGACTTCTTCCTTCCAGTTTGGTTGCATTTTATTTCTTTTTGTCGTCTGATTCCTGAGACTAGGACTTCCAGTACTATATTGAACAACAGTGGTGAGAGTGAATATCCCTATTGTGTTCCTTACCTTAGGGGAAAAGCTCTCAGTTTTTCCCCACTGAGGATGATATTAGCTGTGGGTCTTTCATATATGGCACTTATTATGTTGAGGTATATTCTCTCTATCCTACATGGTGGAGGGTTTTTATCAGGAAAGAATGCTGTGTTTTGTCAAATGCTTTTTCTGCATCTGTTGAGAGGATCATATGGTTCTTATTCCTTCTTTTATTAATGTGGTGTATTACATTGATTGATTTGCAGATATTGAACCATCCCAGCAGCCCAGGAATAAATCCCACTTGACCATGGTAAATAATTCTTTTAATGTACTGTTGGATTTGATTTGCTTTGTATTTTATTGAGAATTTTTGCATCCATGTTCATGAGGGATAATGGTCTGTAATTCTTTTTATTGGGATCTCTGTCTGGTTTTGGAATCAAGGTGATACTGGCCTCATAGAATAAGTTTGGAAGTTTTCCTTCTGTTTCTTTTTGAACCATTTCAGAATTGGCATTAACTCTCCTTTAAATGTTCAGTAGACTTCTCCTGGGAAGCCATCTATCTGGCCTTGGGCTCTTGTTGTTGGGAGAATTTTAATTACTGATTCAATTTCTTTGCTGGTTATGGGTCTGCTCAAATTTTTCTTTCTGGGGCGCCTGGGTGGCTCAGTTGGTTAAGCGACTGCCTTCAGCTCGGGTGTGGTCCCGGGGTCCTGGGATCGAGTCCCACGTCGGGCTCCCCGCTCTGCGGGAAGCCTGCTTCTCCCTCTCCCACTCCCCCTGCTTGTGTTCCCTCTCTCGCTGTGTCTCTCTCTGTCAAATAAATAAATAAAATCTTTAAAAAAAAAATTTTTTCTTTCTGTTTCAGTTTTTGTAGTTTATATGTTTCTAGGAGTTTACCCATTTCTTCCAGATTGCCCAATTAGTTGGCATATAATTGTTAATAATAGTCTTCTAATTGTTTGTATTTCCTTGATGTTGGTTGTGATCTCTCCTCTTTCATTCATGATTTTATTTATTTGGGTCCTTTCTCTTTTCTTTCTGATAAATCTAGCTAATGGTTTATCAATTTAGTTAATTCTTTCAGAGAACCAGCTCCTAGTTTCATTGATTTGTTCTATTTTTTTTATTTCTATATCATTGATTTCTGCTCTAATCTTTATTATTTTCCTTCTTATGCTGGCTTTAGGCTTTATTTTGCTGTTCTTTTTCCAGCTCCTTTAGGTATAAGGTTAGGTTGTGTATTTGAGATTTTTCTTGCTTCTCTAGGAAGGCCTGTCTGTATTGCTATGTACTTCCCTCTTATGTCTGCCTTTGCTGCATCCCAAATGTTTTGGACTATCATGTTTTCATTTTCATTTGCTTCCATGTATTTTTTTGATCTCTTCTTTAATTTCCTCATTAAATCATTCATTCTTTAGTAGGATGTTCTTTAACCTCCATGTATTTGTGGTCTTTCCAAATTTTTTCTTGTGGTTTACTTCAAGTTTCATAACATTGTGCTCTGAAAATAGGCATGGTATGATTTCTGTCTTTTTGTATTTGTTGAGGGCTGATTTGTGACCCAGGATGTGTTCTATTTTGGATAATAGTCCATGTGCACTTGAGAAGAATGTGTATTCTGCTGCTTCAGGATGAAATACTCTGAATATATCTGTTAAGTCCATCTGGTTCAGTGTGTCATTCAAAGCCATTGTTTTCTTGATCTTCTGCTTAAATGATCTGTCCATTGCTGTAAGTGGGGTGTTAAAGTCCCATACTATTTTTGTATTATTATCAATAAGTTTCTTTATGTTTGTCTTTAATTGTTTTATATATCTGGGCTCTCCCAAGATGGAGGCATAAATATTTACAATTATTAGACTTTCTTGTTGGATAGACCCCTTTATTGTCATATAGTGTCCTTCTTCATCTCTTATTTTAGTCTTTGGTTTAAAATCTGGTTTGTATGATATAAGTATGGCTACTCTAGCTTTCGTTCAATGTCCGTTAGCATAATAAATTGTTCTCCATCCCCTCACGTTCAATATGGTGGGGTCTTTGGGTCTAAAATGAGTCTCTTCTAAGCATCATATTGATGGGTATTTTTTTTTCAATCCATTCTGATATGCTATGTCTTTTGTTTGGAGCATTTAGTCCATTTCCATTCAGAGTAATTACTGAAAGATATGAATTTAGTGCCATTATATTACCTGTAAAATCCCTATTCCTGTAGGTTGTCTCTGTTCCTTTCTAGTCTTTGTTGCTTTTGGTCTCTTTCCTGCTCAAAGGGTCCCCTTTAATTTTTCTTGCAGAGCTGATTTAGTGTTTGCCAACTCCTTTAGTTTTTGCTTGTCTTGGAAACTCTTTATCTCTCCTATTCTGAATGAAAGCCTTGCTGGATAAAACATTCTTGGCCACATATTTTTTTCATTTAACACATTAAATATATCAAGTCACTCCCTTCTGGCCTGACAAATTTCTCTGGACATGTCTGTACTAACCTTATGTGTCTACCCTTGTAGGTTAAGGACATTTTGTCCTAGCTGCTTTCAGAATTCTCTCTTTATCTTTGTATTTTGCAAGTTTCACTATGATATGTCCTGGTTTTGACCTGTCTTTGTTGATTTGGTATGAGTTCTCTATGCCTCCTGGACTTCAATGCCCATTTCCTTCCCCAGATTGGGAAAGTTCTCAACTATAATTTGTTCAAATAAAACTTCTCCCTATTTTTCTCACTCTTCCTCTTCTGGGTCTCCTGTGATATGGGTATTATCATGCTTTGTGGAATCGCTGAGTTCCCTAGAGCCTACATTGGTGATCTAATAGTTTTCTTTCCCTCTTCTTTACAGCTTCTCTATTTTCCATAATTTTATCTTCTATATCACCTATTCATTCTATTTATTCCTCTGCGTCTTCCATCCTCATTGTGATTACATCCAGTCAATTTTGCATCTCAGTTGTAACATTTTTTTTAATTTCCACCTGACTAGTTTTTAGGTCTTTTATCTTTGCAATAAGGGTTTTTCTGGAGTCTTCTATGCTTCTTTCAAGCCCAGATAGTATTCTTATGACTATTATTCTAAACTCTTGTTCAGATATATTGTTTTTATCTGTCTTGAGCAAATCCCTGGCTATAATTTCTTCTTGATCTTTCTTTTGAGGAGAATGTCTCCATTTTGTCATTTTGTCCTTGTTTCTGTCTTTTGCATGTTATGAAAGCTTGTTAAATTTCCTGCTCCTGAGAGTAATGCTATATTAGGAAGGGGTCATACACTGTCCAGGGCCTCGTACTTCAGGAATTGTTTCTAGTGTATGCTGTATACACTCTGTTGTGTTTTGGTTGCTCTTTCCCAGAGGTCTCTCCTTGCAGTGGGGAGTGTTTTGACCTTTAACCAGGTATTCTTTGATTTGTTTATTAAAATAAGCCTAAAAAAAAAAAAACTGATACAAAAGAAAAAAGAAAAAAGGAAAGGGAACAAAACAAACAAAAAACTATAAACCTGGTTGCAAAGAAAGAAAGAAAGAAAAAAGAAGTCTGATCCAAAAAAAGAGAAAAGGAAAGGAAAAAACAAACCAAAAATTATAAGCCTGACTCCAAAGGGAAAAAGGAGAGAGAGAGATTGAGAGAGAGAGAGAGAGCCTGATCCTATTTCCACCAGAAGCAAAGCTGACACTTTGGAGGACGTCAGTATACTGACGTGGTGCATGCAGGGAACCTGTGCTGGTCTTCTGGGGGAGAATCTCACTCACTGGCTCACAGTTAGATCTGCCCTCGTAAAGATGTGTCTGCAGGGTACAGGGGGGTGGGGTTTGGTGTAAGTGGCTCCAGCCTCCACGGGGGGCACTGTTGCTCACCAAAGCAGTGGGCTGGGGTGAAGGGGAAGGGGAAATGGCATTACTCCACTCTCTCCTCCCCAGAGAGGGGAGCAAGGGCCCACCGCTATTCAGGAAGCCCTCACAGAAAAACAATCTCCTCTCTTGTGTCCCAGGCTTTAATCAGATCTTTGCCCTCACCCTGTCTGTGCCCAGGCCTTTGGCAAGCACAGTACCACAGTTCTCCTGTGTTTAATCCTTGGGGTGCAGCTGGGATTCAAAACTCCAAATCTTAAAGGACCCAGCATAGGGCAGACCTGCTCCTCTCCTCCAGAGGAGACCCTCCCCCCCTCTCTGTGTCTGGTGTCTTATTGTTCCAGAAGAGCAGTCACACACCCGTGCAGGTGCTTGAAGTTTATGGCAAAGCACAGAGAAAAGCAGCCACCAGGTTATCAGCCCTCTGTCTCCTGTCAATGAATAGCCACTCACTGGAACCCAAAGGGTCTTTTGTCCTTGGAAAGGCAATATACCCTCTTCCAAATGTACTCCAGGAAGGGTAATGTTCACTCCCAATGCAACCCAGGGGATCCCTACACCATGCTGTCCACTCCCAGGCCTCCACCCTCTTTCCGCCCAGGAGCACCACCATGCCTGGCCGGCTCAACTCCAGCAATTGGTGCAGACTTCCAAAACCTTTGAATTTGAGTTCTGCTTCTTGTAAAAACTTGTGATAGTTCCTCTCAACTTCCTAGTCAATGTTTTTGAGGAAGTGTTTTTCTTGCATGAACCCATTGTGCTGCTCTCTCTTCCCCTCTCTCTTTCTCTCTTCCTCCTGTCCATGTTAAGGGCTCCCTTGCCTTCATGGCACCATAGCTTTTCTCTCCCCCAATTCATGCTTCTGCCCCTCACATCTGCCACATTCTTTCCCAGTGCAGATTGTTCTCCTAATGTCAGATCGATTTCCTAGTTGTTCAAAATGATTTGATGTTAATCTAGTTGTGTTGGAGGGAAAAAGCAAGCCCAGGGACCACCCCTACTATTCTGCCATCTTAACTCCCTCCCCCCTCCCCAGAAGTATATACTTTAAAATGTTGCTAATAGATGTCACTGGGCAGTATAGCATGGCTACTGCTTATTTTCTTTGTAGTCTAATTATTTTTTTTTAATTTTCTATAAGGGACATGTTTTACATTTGTAAAAACATATAAAAACAAATAGTACTTAAATTGTTAAATAAAATTGAAATCAGTATATCATTTCTTCATCAGTTCATTTTTATATCAGTATAGGCATTATTTTCCAACTTTTCTTCTGTTACTACATTTTTCCCTTTCATTCAGAAATCATAGTGCATAACAAATTTGTTTTTATTCCCTACTTACCTTTTCATATTTAATAATTGCTACCTATATTCAGCTAAGAATGTCATTTGAAAGAACCCATTTGTTCTAATTATACACAGTCCTACATCCTATGGTGAATTTCTTTACTTTCTGATTGAGAATCTAAGGTGTTCCTGACTAAATTAAATTGAATTGAAAAGTGTATAATATAATGGAAAAAGCACTGGATAGTTTCAGAAAATCTGTACTGGAGTCAACATAGTTGGATTCTCATCCAACTTAGCTTTGATTGATATATCAGTGTTTTAGTCAATTGCCATTGGCCAAACTTCCCCATCTAGAGGATGACAAATTAGAATAAATGATCCTTAATATGCTCTTGAACTTAAGGATATGTGGTCCTTCTGCAGTAACTTAACTTTAAATTGTTTTTTTTTTATTCCAGCCAGATCTACAGTGAATTCTGAGTTTGAATAATTATGAATTATTTCTCTTAAAACTTCCTAGGATGACTAGAAATCCTGCTTTTCCTTATAATGCATTTTTTTGGTTACCTTGAATAATCAGGGAAAACTCAGCAAAACCTGTCTTGACATTCGAATTATACCATTTCATTATTTTTCACAAAACAAAATATTAATAACACATAATTAAGGTAAGATTTGGTTTTTTTCAGTATTTACTAGATGTTAAAGGAATTTCTGTATACAATAATTTCTATATATATTTCTATATATAATATACAAAATATTAATAACACAGAAGGTAAGATTTGGGTTTTTTTCAGTATTTACTAGACATTAAAGGAATTGCTATATATAATATTTTAAAGTTCCTTTTCATCAGTAAATATTCTGAATTATGAACCAAGTGAGGACAAAGATGTTAATTTCCCACATATATATAACAAAGATGTTAATTTCCCACATATATATAACACTTATCATATGTGACTATGTTGTAAATACACTTCATAAGGGCAAAGACTGTAACATTTCACATTAATTTCTAGAGTGACCAGCATAGCATCAGTATAAAGTTTTCAATTTTAACAAATAAAAATACAGGACACTTAAATTTGAATTTTAGATATATAAAAAAATTTTCAGAGGAATATTTACACTATAAAAATATTCTTTGTTTATTTAAAATACAAATTTCAATGGGCATCCTGTATTTTATCTGGCATTCTTACCCTAACCCCAGTAGGATGCTTAAAAGGTTTTATTTAATACCAACAATAATGGAACAAATTGAAATTATTATTTTTTTCTAATGAGTTGTGTCCCCTTTTGATGCAAGACTTATTTGCCAGTGTTCCATAATTGCTTATGACATAAGTAATGTGAAATTATAGGGGTGGAGCAAGATGGTGGAGGAGTAGGAGACCTGGATTTCGTCTGGTCTCAGGCATTCAGCTGGATGGGGATCAAACCATTCTGAACACCTACAAACTCAATAGGAGATAGAAGAAAAGAATAGCAACAACTCTCTGAACAGAAAAGTGACCACTTTCTGGAAGGTGGGACATGCGGAGAAGTGAATCCAAGGTGATATTTGGGAGGAGAAACGGCGGGGGAGGGGGCCTCCGTCGGCCACTTCTGGCAAGTGATAGAGCAGCGGAGCACAAAATTGGAACTTTTAGAAGTCTGCTCCACTGAGGGACGTAGCTCCAGTGGCTAAGCAGGGGGTGGAACCCTCGCGGGACAGTGTGGTCTCAGGACCCTCAGGGTCACAGAAAGACCGGGGTGCCTGAGTGCAGCAGAGCTCCCAGGTATCAGAGCAGGGAAGCTGCTGCAGAGACGGAGCCGAGGCATGGGCTCTCAGCTCGGGGTTGCCATAAACTGTGATCCGGGGCACAGTCGGGCCACTGCTCTTCCAGCAGGGAACCAACAAGCGGCAGATCCGGGGAGACTCCCCTTCCTCCCCCGGGAGGAGCAGCGAGGGAGCGCCCCACAGGGATCAGCTGGGTTTGGAGACTCCACATGGGGTCGTGTGCCAGAGATAGAAACGCTTGGTCACAGGCTGGGTGAGCACGGAGTGCAGCCGGAGACCGGGGAGACGGGAGTGACTGACTGCTTTTCTCTGGGGGCACACTGAGGAGTGGGGCCCCGAGTTCTCGGCTCCTCCGGGGCGGAGATTGGGAGGCCGCCATTTTCACTCTCTGCCTCCAAAGCGGTACAAAGCTCCCGAGAGCAAACCAAAGCTGATTACTTAGCCTGGACCCGGCAAGGGCGGGGCAATTCTGCCTCCAGCAAAGACATTTGGGAACCATGGCAACAGGCCCCTCCCCCAGAAGATCAGCAAGAACACCCAGCCAAGACCAAGTTTACCGATCAATGAGAATGGCAGAATTCCAGCGCTAGGGGAATACTGCACATAGAATCCATGGCTTTTTCCCCATGATTCTTTAGTTTTTCAAAGTTAATTTTTTTTAACTGTCTTTTTTTTTTTTGAATTTTTCTTTTTCCCTTTTTCTACCAACACCTTATCAATCCCTTTTTTAAAAAAACATTTTTATTTTTCATTTTTAGAGTCATATTCTATCCCTTCATAGTAGTTACCCTTATTTTTGGCATATATATATAAGTTGTTCTCTCTTTAAAATTTTGAGATACAGTTTCTTCTAACAGATCAAAATATACCCTAAATCTCTAGTGTATGGCTTTGTTCTAGTCTGCTGCCTGATCACATTCTCTCCCTTTTTTTTAAATCCTCTTCTTTCTTTTTTCAAACAACTTCTTATCAATTCCTTTTATAAAATTTTTTATAATTTTCATCTTTAAAGTCATATTCCATCCCTTCATCATATCAAACCTTATTTTTGTACATATATAAGTTTTTCTTTCTTTAAAATTTTCGGAGGCAGTTTCTTCTAACAGACCAAAATACAACCAAAATCTAGTGTGTGGCACTGATCTATATACCAGCCGGATCATATTTGATCATATTCTGTTTTTTTTTGTTTTGTTATGTTTTTGTTTGTTTTTATCTTTTTCTTTTTCTTTTTTTTTCTTTTTCTTTTTTCTTTCTTTCCCTTTCTTTTCCCCTGGTTTAAGGTCTTTTCTGATTTATTTAGAGTATATTTTCTGGGGACATTGTTACCCTGTTAGCATTTTGTTCTCTCATTCACCTAGTCTCCTCTGGACAAAATAACAAGACGGATAAATCATCTCAACAAAAAGAACAAGAGGTAGTACCGACTGCCAGGGACCCACTCAATATGGGCATTAGTACGATGTCAGATCTAGAGTTCAGAATCATGACTTTAAAGATACTAGCTGGGCTTGAAAAAAGCATGGAAGTTATTAGAGAAACACTTTCTGGAGAAGTAAAAGAACTAAAATCTAACCAAGTCAAAATCAAGAAGGTATTAATGAGGTGAAATAAAAAATGGGGGCACTAACTGCTTGGATAAATGAGGCAGAAGAGGGAATCAGTGATATAGAAGACCAAATGATGGAAAATAAGGAAGCTGAGAAAAAGAGAGATAAACAACTACTGGATCACAAGGGCAGAATTCAAGAGATAAGCAATACCATAAGATGAAACAACATAAGAATAATGGGGATCCCAGAAGAAGAAAGAGAGAGAGGGACAGAAGGTATATTGGAGCAAATTATAGCAGAGAACTTCCTTAATTAGGGAAGGAAACAGACATCAAATTCCAGGAGGCACAGAGAGCACCCCTCAAAATCAATAAAAACAGGTCAACACCCTGATATCTAATAGTAAAACTTACGAGTCTCAGAGACAAAGAGAAAATCCTGAAAGCAGCTTGGGAGAAGAGATCTGTAACCTCCAATGTTAGAAACATTAGATTGGAAACAGATCTATCCACAGAAACCTGGCAGGCCAGAAAGGGTTGGCATGATATATTCAGAGCACTAAACAAGAAAAATATGCAGCCAAGAATACTATATCCAGCTAGGCTGTCACTGAAAATAGAAGGAGAGATCAAAAGCTTCCAGGACAAACAAAAACTAAAGGAATTTGCAAACACGAAACCAGCCTTACAAGAAATATTGAAAGGGGTCTCTAAGCAAAGAGAGAGCCTAAAAACAACATAGACCAGAAAGGAACACAGACAATATACAGTAACAGTCACCTTACAGGCAATACAATGGCACTACATTCATATCTTTCAATAGTTACCCTGAATGTAAATGGGCTAAATGCCCCAATCAAAAGACACAGCCTATCAGATTGGATTAAAAAAAAAGGACCCATTGATATGCTGTCTGCAAGAGACTCATTTTAGACCCAAAGACACCCCCAGATTGAAAGTGAGGGGGTGGAAAACCATTTACCATGCTAATGGACACCAAAAGAAAGCTGGGGTGGCAATCCTTATATCAGACAAATTAGATTTTAAACCAAAGACTGTAATAAGAGATGAGGAAGGACACTATATCCTACTTAAAGGATCTATCCAACAAGAAGATCTAACAATTGTAAATATCTATGCCCCTAAGATGGGAGTGGCCAATTATATAAGGCAATTAATAATGAAAGCAAAGAAACACATTGACAACAATACAATAATAGTGGGGGACTTTAACACCCCCCTCACTGAAATGGACAGATCATCTAAGCAAAAGATCAACAAGGAAATAAAAACTTTAAATGACACAATGGACCAAATGGACTTCACAGACATATTCAGAACATTCCATCCCAAAGCAACAGAATACACATTCTTCTCCAATGCCCATGGAACATTCTCCAGAATAGATCACATCCTAGGTCACAAATCAGGTCTCACCAAGTACCAAAAGATTGGGATCATTCTCTGCATATTTGCAGACCACAGTGCTTTGAAGCTAGAACTCAATCACAAGAGGAAAGTTGGAAAGAACTCAAATCCATGGAGGCTAAAGAGCATCCTACTAAAGAATGAATGGGTCAAACAAGATATTAAAGAAGAATTTAAAAAATTCATGGAAACAAATGAAAATGAAAACACAACTATTCAAAATCTTTGGGATACAGCAAAGGCAGTCCTAAGAGGAAAATATATAGCAATACAAGCCTTTCTCAAGAAACAAGAAAGGTCTCAAATACACAACCGAACCCTACACCTAAAGGACCTAGAGAAAAAAACAGCAAATAAAGCCTAAACTCGGCAGGAGAAGAGAAATAATAAAGATCAGAGCAGAAATCAATGAACTAGAAACCAAAAGAACAGTAGAACAGATCAATGAAACTAGGAGCTGGTTCTTTGAAAGAATTAACAAGATTGATAAACCCCTGGCCAGACTTATCAAAAAGAAAAGAGAAAGGACCCAAATCAACAAAATCATGAATGAAAGAGGAGAAATCACAACCAACACCAAAGATATACAAACAATTATAAGAACATATTATGAGCAACTATATGCTAGCAAATTAGATAACTTGGAAGAAATGGATGCATTCCTAGAGATATATCAACTACCAAAACTGAACTAGGAAGAAATAGAAAACCTGAACAGACCTATAACCACAAAGGAAATTGAAGCAGTCATCAAAAATCTCCCAACAACAAAAGCCCAGGGCCAGATGGCTTCCCAGGGGAATTCTACCAAACATTTAAAGAAGGATTAATACCTATTCTTCTGAAACTGCTACAAAAAATAGAAATGGAAGGAAAACTTCCAAACTCATTTTATGAGGCCACCATTACCTTGATCCCAAAACCAGACAAAGACCCCCTCAAAAAGGAGAATTACAGACCAATATCCTTGATGAACATGGTTGCAAAAATTCTCACCAAAATACTAGCCAGTAGGATCTGACAGACATTAAAAGGATTATTCACCACAACCAAGTGGGATTTATCCCTGGGCTGCAAGGTTGGTTCAACATCTGCAAATCAATGTGATACAATACATTAATGAAAAAAGAACAGGAACTATATGTCCTCTCAATAGATGCAGAAAAAGCATTTGACAAAATACAGCATCTTTCTTGATCAAAACTCTTCAGAGTATAGGAATAGAAGTACATTCCTCAATATCATAAAAGCCATCTATGAAAAACCCACAGTGAATATCATTCTCAATGGGGAAAAACTAAGAGCTTTCCCCCTAAGGTCAGGAATGCAGCAGAGATGTCCACTATCACCACTGCTATTCAACATAATAGTAGAAGTCCTAGCCACAGCAATCAGGCAACAAAAAGAAATAAAAGGCATCCAAATTGGCAAAGAATAAGTCAAACTCTCACTCTTTGCAGAGGATATGATACTTTATGTGGAAAACCCAAAAGACTCCACCAAAACTGCTAGAACTCATA
Organism: Neomonachus schauinslandi; assembly: GCF_002201575.2. Lineage (NCBI taxonomy): Eukaryota > Metazoa > Chordata > Mammalia > Carnivora > Phocidae > Neomonachus > Neomonachus schauinslandi. The sequence goes on along the minus strand of NC_058407.1, from coordinate 93,503,530 downwards.
CAGGAAGTCAGTAAAGTGGCAGGATATAAAATCAATGCACAGAAATCAGTGGCATTCTTATACACCAACAATAAGACAGAAGAAAGAGAAATTAAGGACTTGACCCCATTTACAATCGCACCCAAAACCATAAGATACCTAGGAATAAATCTAACCAAAGAGACAAAGGATCTGTACTCAGAAAATGATAAAATACTCATGAAAGACATTGAGGAAGACACAAAGAAATCGAAAAACGTTCCATGCTCATGGATTGGAAGAACAAATATTGTGAAGATGTCAATGCTTAGAGCAATCTACACATTCAATGCAATCCCTATCAAAATACCATTCACTTTTTTCAAAGAAATGGAACGAATAATCCTAAAATTTCTATTGAACCAGAAAAGACCCCGAATAGCCAGAGGAATGTTGAAGAAGAAAAGCAAAGCTGGCGTCTTCACAATTCCAGACTTCAATCTCTTTTACAAAGCTGTCATCATCAAGACAGTATGGTGCTGGCACAAAAACAGACACAGATCAATGGAACAGAATAGAGACCAGAAATGGACTATCACCTCTATGGTCAACAAATCTTCGACAAAGCAGGAAAGAATGTCCAATGGAAAAAAGACAGTCTCTTCAACAAACGGTGTTGGGAAAATTGGACAGCCACATGCAGAAGAATGAAACTGGACTGTTTCCTTACACCACACACAAAAATAGACTCCAAATGGTTGAAAGACCTCAATGTGAGACAGGAGTCCATCAAAATCCTAAAGGAGAACACAGGCAGCAACCTCTTCGACCTCAGCCACAGCAACTTTTTCCTAGAAACATCGCCAAAGGCCAGGGAAACAAGGGCAAAAATGAACTATTGGGACTTCATCAAGATAAAAAGCTTTTGCACAGCAAAAGAAACAGTCAACAAAATCAAAAGACAACCGACAGAATGGGAGAAGATATTTGCAAATGACATATCAGATAAAGGTCTACTATCCAAAATCGATAAAGAACATATCAAACTCAACACCCAAAGAACAAATGATCCAATCAAGAAATGGGCAGAAGACATGAACAGACATTTCTGCAAAGAAGACATCCAAATGGCCAACAGACACATGAAAAAGTGCTCAACATCGCTCGGCATCAGGGAAATCCAAATCAAAACCTCAATGAGATACCATCTCACACCAGTCAGAATGGCTAAAATTAACAAGTCTGGAAATGACAGATGTTGGCAGGGATGTGGAGAAAGGGGAACCCTCCCACACTGTTGGTGGGAATGCAAGCTGGTGCAACCTCTCTGGAAAACATTTTGGAGGTTCCTCAAAAAGTTGAAAATAGAGCTACCATATGGTCCAGCAATTGCACTATTGGGTATTTACCCCAAAGATACAAATGTAGGGATCTGAAGGGGTACATGCACCCCGATGTTTATAGCAGCAATGTCCACAATAGCCAAACTGTGGAAAGAGCCAAGATGTCCATCGACAGATGAATGGATAAAGAAGATGTGGTGTATATATATACAATGGAATATTATGCAGCCATCAAAAGGAATGAGATCTTGCCATTTGTAATGACATGGATGGAATTGGACGGTGTTATGCTGAGTGAAATAAGTCAATCAGAGAAAGACATGTATCATATGATCTCACTGATATGAGAAATTCTTAATCTCAGGAAACAAACTGAGGGTTGCTGGAGTGGGGGGTGGGGTGGGAGGGATGGGGTGGCTGGGTGATAGACATTGGGGAGGGTATGTGCCATGGTGAGCGCTGTGAATTGTGCAAGACTGTTGAATCACAGATCTGTACCTCTGAAACAAATAATGCAATATATGTTAAGAAAAAAAAAAGAGGAAAGCAGGAGGGGAAGAATGAAGGGGGGGAAATCGGAGGGGGAGACGAACCATGAGAGACTATGGACTCTGAGAAACAAACTGAGGGTTCTAGAGGGGAGGGGGTGGGAGGATGGGTTAGCCTGGTGATGGGTATTAAAGAAGGCAGGTATTGAATGGAGCACTGGGTGTTATGCACAAACAATGAATCATGGAACACTACATCAAAAACTAATGATGTAAAGTATGGTGATTAACATAAAAAATTTTAAAAAAAGAAATTATAGTACAAGTAAATAAAAATGGAAGAATTATCAGCCTTATTGTCACCATAAAATTTTAAAATGCTATCACATTTACTTGAAATCTTCATCAATGTGTTCCAATGTGTGACCATATCTTCTTACACATCCTTCAGTCAGTCTGAAAAGCCTCTGTGGGATAAAATGAATACTTTTCAATTTGAGGAAAATACAAACAAATCCACTATATTATCTATTAGTGATGTATAAAATTCTAATGGTTCAGAAAATTTGTAATTATCTAACTTTCTTCTAATTTAAATTTTCTTTCTATTATGCTCAATAAAATACAACAAATGCCTTATAGAGAGTTTAGGAATTTATAAATGACTACGAATAGATTAAAAACACAAAAAAATGAAGAAGTTTAAACACAAGAGGAATTTTGAAATGTTTTCTTTAATAAAATATTTTGCTCCCGAACACATAAAATTAAATGATTTATGTTTTACAAAAGATGTCATTTTGGAATAAATATTAAAGTTTTTTCTCTTGCCTACCTCCTAATCTCCACCCACACTTACACTGAAACCATGACCCATAGGGTTAATGAGGTTAAAAGTGTCACTAGCAAGACACCCACCAACCCCCCCTTTTCACAAGACTCTTAAACTTATCTTTTAGAGACAAACAACAAGAAGAGCTCCAGCTGACCTAAACCAGTTTAAGTTTGACTACCAAATCACACCTATGCAGATGGACCATGGATTGTACACAGTTACTTCTACCTCATTCTGTTAGGAGTTTCACCCAAAAAGGAGCACGAGCTTCATTAACGCAATATAGAATGCATGTGTATGCATGTTTCTTTTTTTATTATTATTATGTTATGTTAATCACCATACATTACATCATTAGTTTTTGATGTAGTGTTCCATGATTCATTGTTTGTGCATAACACCCAGTGCTCCATGCAGAACGTGCCCTCTTTAATGCCCATCACCAGGCTAACCCATCCTCCCACCCCCTCCCCTCTAGAACCCTCAGTTTGTTTTCCAGAGTCCACAGTTTCTCATGGTTCATCTCCCCCTCCGATTTCCCCCCCTTCACTCTTGCCCTCCTGCTATCTTCTTCTTATTTTTTTTAACATATAATGTATTATTTGTTTCAGAGGTACAGATCTGTGATTCAACAGTCTTACACAATGCATGTTTTCTATGTACACCTGGGCAACCTTATGCTGACCTTAACGTGCAATGACAAAACTCCCCTCTCTCAATATTCATCCTAACTCTAAATAAAAGAAACCCATTCATTCACATTTGGAGAATCACAGTTTGGAAGATATTCCCCATGACCTCCTTATTTGCTGCAAATAACTTCCTTTGTGAAACACCCCCACCTGGTGTAGTCTCTACCTAGAACTCACCAAGGAACAAACTCACTCAGTTCAGTTACACCATCACTTATTTCTCTGTCTAAATTGGAAACCCAGGGAAGATTCTGTGCATATTTTTCTCAACAGTCAGTAAAAATGTCAAGTACAAGAATACCCAGTTATTTCATGTGACAATCCAATCCCTATGATAATAATCTATAGAAGATGAAATCCTGAAGGAAATTCAGACCACATTAAATTAATGTAATCCATTATGTGAAAGTAATGCATCTATATGATGTATGGATAAATAAAGATATAGATAATGAAGCTCATTACATCACTTAAGATTATTGGTTTTTCCTACTAGATTTTTACATTCTAGGGGAAACATCTTTTTTCATCTTCAACATTTAACCATAAAATTTAGCAAAATGTTGACCTACTAAGTGTTCTTAAATGGTAACAGAAGGAATAGGCTTGCTTCCTGCCATAGATTTTATACTGCACCATCTGGCTCCCCCTTTCAGGACTGAAGAGGTTATTCAGGGAGCTGTAGGTAAAATAATCTGAGAGGTGGATGCACATGGGTGTCGCCCTATCAGAAAATGGCCTCCTCTGAGGAGAATCACCTCACCCAAGGTCAAGCTCCCTTCCTGGGAATAATTCTGATGCCAGTGTTTTGTTACTATTTTTGTACCTGACTATTATCTTTTAATCATTTATTCATGTTTTACCACAGAGAACTTTGGTCTGTGAAACAGAACTGGGATTAACCCTAAAACAGAAAGTTTGCATTCAAGAAAAAAAAAAAAAAAAAAAACATGGGAAAGAGGTAAAAGCATATTCAATGTTTCACATCACACTTTATTAAATATTTTACATACTGACAATAAAAAAAGGACATTTGGCCTTTAGGTTTTATTTAATATTATTATTAAGAAAAGTAAGGTATAATTCTCCACTGTCCACAAAGTGACCTAGAAGCCAGTCAAATTCTCCTATAAATATACCAGAGAAGGTATTTTTTTAAGGGTTTTAATACTAAAAGTTAATATCTAAGGATAGTTTAACTGAAATTATTAAAGAAATTACTAATAAATATCAAATAATGTTACCTTTTCTTTTGGATACTTAGAATATTTTTTGTTCTTATAATATTTTATTACTATAATTATCCTAGATTTTAAACAAATTGCTAAGGTATTTTACTGTTTATTGGAAAGCTAATACACACAATTCTATGACCTTCACCACTTTACAAAGTAAACAAAGGGGAAATGGCTTCAAAATTGCTTTGTATTAGATGTTACTATAGGTAAGAGTGGTTCTATATTAACACCCTTCTATGATCAACCAATGTATCTGACTTAGATTGCCATCTACATCTTGATAGTATCATGCAAAATGGATTCTGTTTTGTAAATTAGTTAATTGGCAGGCAGATTTTGCAGAGGTCCAAAAAATAAAAGCAAAAGGGGGAGGGATGGATTATAGACCAATTCATAGAACATATCCTTGGAGAAGGAAAACCAAGGGTTATATTAGTGGACATGGAAAAAGAAGAGATGAAATCACAATACCCAGATTCTCAGCCCACCAATACAGAGATAATTCAATTGCATTCAAATGATTACTAGCTCCCATGCAAGGCAAAACAAATATTCAAAGTAGAAAAGGAATTATTAGAAGAAATGATTCATCAATTAAAATAACCACTTTGATACAGTATTAAAGTTAATTCAACTTAATCTCCTTTAACCATTTAAAATTTTGAAGTAGATTGCATTTCAAGACAATGCTTCATTTTTTCAAATCTACTTTAATAAATTACAAATGCACTCTTAATTTGCATGTATATGCTCTCTCATTTTAAAGCACTTAAGACATATTTAGCAACAGTAAGTAGAATAAATATGTGAAATTAATATGGTTAGGCCACTGTCACTAACTTTGTTGTAGAATGAGCAGGAAAAGGCAGCTCAATCCTTTCACTTTGAATGAGCTAGATAAAAACATGGCAAGGCTATGTTTGAAATTAGCCCATATTGTACTATAAACATATCTAAAATGTTTTAACATCTATATAAGGCTAATTTTTTTCTTTATCAGCAAAATATTTAAACATTTAATTAGATATTTTGAATATCATATTTTTGGTTTGCTTCTATTGGGTTAAAGTAGGAGACAAATGATTCAGCTTTCCAAAATTAAAAGATTTTACCAGACCACCTTGCTATTTTCCCCAGTGAAACCATAAGAAATAGTACCTTTAATAAAGTAGTAAACTGTGCTTTGAAGAGAAAAATAGAAGAGCATCAGGTCACTTTGGTAAAGAAACACATGAACTTTCAGCTTCAGAATTATATTTCTGGTAAAAATAAATTCAAAGCAATTTGGGGATTCCTCTTTCTGGAGAGAAGAAACTAAATTAATTTAGTAAATCATTCTCTGAAATACCCTGCAAAGTTTAATTCACAAAATATATACAAAATAGGATACTAACTAGGTATGTGTATATTAAAAAATATAATAATTGTGATTTTTGCTATCTCTACAAAATACTATGCATGTGTTAGATCAATATAATACAAATGACAGTCTCTGAGGACACTTCCACTTATTATTTACATTTTAACACTAAATTTAATCTCAAAATTATATAGATATAACATATCCTTTTGTTGGTTTCATTAAAACTTAAAAAGTATGATCTGTTAGGGGCGCCTGGGTGGCTCAGTTGGTTAAGCGACTGCCTTCGGCTCAGGTCATGATCCTGGAGTCCTGGGATCGAGTCCCGCATCGGGCTCCCTGCTCGGCGGGGGGTCTGCTTCTCCCTCTGACCCTCTTCCCTCTCGTGCTCTCTGTCTCTCATTCTCTCTCTCTCAAATAAATAAATAAAATCTTTAAAAAAAAAAGTATGATCTGTTAAATAAATACTGCAAACAAATATGTATCATTAAGTTTACATGTAACACACTGAAGCTGCTATTCCTCTTATACACATAACATACAAACATATCAAAACAACCTTGAACATACTTTTTGATATTACTATTAGTCAAGTTTCACTGTTTAGAACATTATTCTCAAATATCTAATAAGCTATAATACCCAGCTGTTCTTCTTCTCTCATACTGTGTTCTTACAGGACTTATACATAAGGAATCCCCAAATTATATAAATTATTATTAAGATCCAGATATGGTGAAATTCTGACTTGAAAGGTAAACTGTAACTCTGGATCATACAGTGTTTCATATTTTTCCTTTGTAATGCCTACCAAAACAAGCATCAGTGCAATGTAATATTGACTAGACCTAAAACCTGATAAGCAATACAAAATTTGTACATGCTACATATTTTCAACAAAACTCAGTGGTTGAGAATCTAGAATGTACCACTAAGTGGATTTTCCCCATGTATGACCTGAAAGTACAAGATGGATCTGGAGAGGAAGACAATTAGAAAAGATAGGGGGAAGTTTTACTTTGAATCGCAAATGTGTAATTTATACCTGATCTTTACTACGCATTTTAAGGAATGAGAAAGAAACTGAAGAGATATACACTGCTCAAATGCAATTTTAAGAAAGTGATGATGAATTAGAAGACTCAAGATAGTAAAATGTAAATTTTCTGCAATTTAATCTATAATTCAACACAATCCCAGTAAAAATCCCAGCAATATTTTTTGTAGGAGTTGACAAACTGATTCTAAGGTTCATATGGAAATGCAAAGAAACTAAAATAGCCAAATTAATTTTGGAAGAAAAAGAACAATGTCGGGAAGCGCACATTACCTAATTTCGGATTTAATGTAAAGTTAGATTCAAGAGAATGTGGCATTGACAACAGATTAGGTTCCAACAAATATGTAAATGGTGGCTGATGGAAAATGAGTTCCACACTTTCAGAGGCACACTTACAGATAAGCAACAAGGGAAGGTAAAAGTGAATCCTAGCCACTAGAGCAGAGTCAGAGACATCAGTATGTACTTACGTTTAGCTTAGTATGTATACAGATGGTTCCATAAACAGATATACATATGTGTGTAGATATGGGTTAGTATATCATGGAGCTCTTCCTGCTTAAGAACCTACAAACAATGAAATCCCACAAGCAGGGCACCCATCACCAGGTATCGGTTTCTAAATACTATTAATCAGTAAAAGGAATTACAGATCTTTGGAGAAATGACTGATTCTAAAGATGGAACAAAGGAAAAATAGGGTAAGCACAGAGCATCTTATAATGCCAGAAAGTAAGAAAGTGCTCAAAAAATATAAAGATTGGGGCATGTCAAAGGCACACAGGAGCTAACCTGAAAAACCTCCCAATGGCCAAAACTGTAACAATTTACAGCAAAACAAATAAAGTAGCATTTGATCATAACTGAAGTATAAAGTTAATATCCATGAGCCCATGCTGTTATAAACGATTTAATAATTGAGAGAGAAATAAATGGGAGGGAAGAAGACAAATCTTCACAGAAAAATTTCAAATACTCCCTTTCCAGGAGATTTAATGCCACCTAGAGTGGGCTGGACTTGGTGATTTTGTAGAAGAACACAGAATGGAAGGCAGAAAATTGTAACTTTACAGTAGAAACACCTGGCAAATGCTATATTAACCAAGTGATAAGGTTATTATCCCCAGTGATGTCATGTAGATAACATGTATCCTTGGTAAGATTAGATTTCACCTTTGGAACCACCATTCTAGAAACCCATAACTCCAGTCTGAACATGAGAAAAACATAAAACCAAAATTGAGAGGCATTTTACACACAACCTGACCACAAGAAAAGACTGCAAGTGTCACAGATAAAAGGAAACATGATGACTAAATGTCATGTTGTATTCTCAATTAAACCCATTTTAAGAAGGATATTGATGGAAGAAGTGATGAAATTCTAATAGAATCTGGAGATTCTTTATTAGCAATGTATCAGTGTTCACTAGTTTGGTGTTGACTGTGGTAACATAAGATGATTATATTAAAGGAAACTAGGTGAGGAGTGTAAGGAAACTCTGTACTACATCTGCCCTTTTCTATAAATCTAAAATTATTATAAAATAAACAACTTATTTTTTTAAGTTACATTTAAGAAATACTCTTGTGCAACAATATGTAACACTTAGCCCTATCAGTCATTTGAAGAAAATAGAAGATATAATATCTATCAATAATTTTGCAAAAGATCATAACAAAGATCTTTTTGTTTACCTAATATTTAAATGTTTTGTTGAGTGGTTATTGTCTTGTTAAAATTTTGTTTTAATTCTACTTACATAGTAGTAATATTTCTTTTTTCAAAAAGCAAAAATTTGCTGCTAATGGCTGTAACCAATTAGCTTATATTATTCAAATACTACATTGGACAGAAAGGAAAATAAACTTGTACTGTATTTAGTGTATAAAGGAAGTCAGTAATACAAAACTGACTCAATTTTTATAATCAAATAAGTCATAAAGAATATTTTGAAAAATGTAATACCACGATTATTTTTAAGAAAAAGTATACTTCATAGATGACAATATTGTGTTCCCAATGTTAACATTTTCTTAACACTCAACTCTTTTCCATATTTTGAATGCTGAATTATTTAAGCTTGTTTTTTGGATCTTGATGCTAATTAATGGCTTTCTGAGGCTTACATGACATAAAGGTTCTTGAGAGAGTTTGGGATGATTTTGTGTTTATCTACATGTGCATATTCTTGAAGACAAAGGAAAACCAACAAAGAGTTAACAATGCCTATTAGTTTTATTATTACCTAGTAATAAAAAAATGTGGGGTTTTTTTAGATATTTCAAATTATTTCAGAATTTAGATAACAGCCATTAAGTGCTTAGCACAGTACTGACTTCTTACAAAGTGTTCAGTAATCTGGGTGAATTAGTATCTAAAAATTGGAGAAAGTAGTTTCTAAGGTGAAGCATAATCATATTGAAGACTGGAAGAACTATGTTGAATATGAAAGATCAAAAAATTAGTAAAATTTTTAGAAATCAGGAACATATGCTGTGTGATGAAAAAATTATTTTATTATTTATTTATTTATTTATTGGTGTAGTGTTCCATGATTCATTGTTTGTGTATAATACCCATGCTCCATTCAATACATGTCCTCTTTAATACCCATCACCAGGCTAACCCATCCCCCCACCCCCACCCCTCTAGAACCCTCAGTTTGTTTCTCAGAGTCCATAGTCTCTCATGGTTCGTCTCCCCCTCCAATTTCCCCCCCTTCATTTTTCCCTTCCTACTATCTTCTCCATCTTCTTCTTTTTAATATATAATGTGTTATTTGTTTCAGAGGTACAAGTCTGTGATTCATCAGTCTTACACAATTCACAGTGCTCACCATAACACATACCCTCCCCAATGTCTATCACCCAGCCACCCCATCCTTCCCACCTGCCCCACCACTCCAGCAAACCGCAGTTTGTTTCCTGAGATTAAGAATGCCTCATATCAGTGAGATCATATGATACATGTCTTTCTCTGATTGACTTATTTCACTTAGCATAATATCCTTGGTTCTATCCACATCGTTGCAAATGGCAGGATTTCGTTTTGTTTTTGATGGCTGCATAATATTCCATTGTGTGTATGTATATATATATATATATATATATATATATACCACATCTTCTTTATCCATTCATCTGTCGATGGACATCTTGACTCTTTCCATAGTTTGGCTATTGTGGACATTGCTGCTATAAACATTGGGGTGCATGTACCCCTTCAGATCATTACATATTTATCTTTGGGGTAAATACCCATAATGCAATTGCTGGGTTGTAGGGTAGCTCTATTTTCAACTTTTTGAGGAACCTCCATACTGTTTTCCAGAGTGGCTGCACCAGCTTGCATTCCCACCAACAGTATAGGAGGGTTCCCCTTTCTCTGCATCCTCACCTACATCTGTCATTTCCTGACTTGTTAATTTTAGCCATTCTGACTGGTGTGAGGTGGTATCTCATTGAGGGTATGTGCTCTGGTGAGTGCTGTGAATTGTGTAAGACTGTTGAATCACAGATGTGTACCTCTGAAACAAATAATACATTATATGTTAAAAAAGAAGAAGAAGAAGAAGATAGCAGGAAGGGAAAAATGAAGGGGAGAAATCAGAGGGGGAGATGAACCATGAAAGACTATGGACTCTGAGAAACAAACTGAGAATCTAGAGGGGAGGGGTGGGGGAATGTGTTAGCCTGGTGATGGGTATTAAAGGCACGTTCTGCATGAAGCACTGGGTGTTATACTCAAACAATGAATCATGGAACACTACATCAAAAACTAATGATGTAATGTATGGTGATTAACATAACATAATAAAAGAAAAAAGAAAAGAAAAGAAAAGAAAAGAAAAGAAAAGAAAAACATAAGACATATCTCAACTAAGGAATATTAAAAAAAAAAAAAAAAACCTAGCTAGTATTCCTCAAAACTATCAAGATCATCAAAAACAAGGAAAATTTGTAACAGCCAAGGGGAGCTTAAGAAGATAGGACAACTAACTGTGTGAACTAACTGAATGGGATCCTGGAATAGAAAATCTGAGTAAATTATGGATTTTAATTAATAAAAATATATCAGTATTGGTTTATGAGTTATAACAAATGTATAATACCAATATAACATGTTAATATAGGGAAATTGAGTGCAGAGTATTTGGGAACTCTGTACAATCTTTGCATTTTTTCTGTACATTTAAAACTATTAGAAAAAATAAAGAGTATTTAAAAATTTAAAATCAGCATGTATGTTTCTATAAAATAAAATCTTACTGGGTTTCTGATCTGGATTGACTTAAATTTACAGATCAATATGGGGAGAAGAGAAATCATAACCTTATTGAGGCTTCCAATCCAGGAACATGGTAGAGTTATCAACTTATTTGTCTTCTTTAATTTCTCTCATTAGCTTATAATTTTCAGTGTACAGATGGTGCATATCCCTTCGTACACATACACTATTCACTTAATGTGATACTATCACCGAACCAACATGAGTTTGCTCCTTGGTGAGTCATAGATAGAAAGAATACCACTTGAGTTTTCACACAAAGAAAACTTTATTTGCAGCAGATAAGGAGATCATGGGGAGTAACTTCCAAAGTCCTGACTCCCTGAGCAAGAGTGAATAGATTCCTTGTTTGTTTTTTTTTAGAGTTAGGATGAATATTTAAAAAGGGGATCCTTGTCACTATATTTAGAGGTGAGCAGATGGTCACACATGTACCTTAAAGAAAGATGCCTATGTATACATTGCATGTTATGTAAATGAGGCTTGTGTTCCTCATTGGGTGGATATTTTAATATTATAATGAGGTAAAAGTAATTATCAATACTAAAATCACTTGTTAGTTTTAGGAGGATTCAGGGGAAACATTGCAATTTTCTATGTTGACAATTATATCATTTTGCAAATAGATACAGTTTTGCTTTTCCACTCCAATCTGTATGATAGTTTTCTTTCTTGCCTATTGAACTGAAATGGCCTCAATTAGGATAGTGAAGAGGAGTGGTGAGTGCAAATATCCTTGCCTTGTCACCAATGTTAAGCGGAAAGCACTCAGTCTCAGACTGTGAAGTATATTGTTACGTAGTTTTTTTTTTTTATGACCTTATCATGTTGAAGAAAATCTTATTTATTCCTAGATTACTGAGATTATTTATCATTAAATGATGTCGAATTCTGTGGTGCTTTATCTGCATCTATTATAGCTATCATGTGGTTTTCCTTCTTTAGTCTACCAGTAAGGTAAATCACAGCAATTCATTAATCTTGCATATGTGGAATAAACTTCACTCCATCATCATGCATAATCTTTTCAACAAATTGCTCTATGCAATTTTATGTGTGACTATTTGTTAAGGATTTTTGTCTATGTTTTGTGCATACGGGCTGAGATTTCTTGTGTATCTGGTTTCTATATCTGAATAACACTGGTCTCACAGAATGAGTTGGAACATGTTCTATTCTCTTCTGTTTCCTGGAAGAGTTTTGTTTCTTGGGGTTTTTTTTTTCCGATTTTAATTTTATTCTTTATTCCCTAAGTAGTTAGTTGAATTCAGCAGTGAAGCCATCTGGGGTTGCCTCTGGAATTGTTTAACTACAAATTGAATATCTTATTTTAGATATACAAACTTCAGGTTATAAAATTCTTCTTGAATGTGCTTTAAAAGATCACTTTTTCAAGAAATTAATGTCTTCTAGGTTTTAGAATTTATTGGCAAACAATTCTTCATAATATTCCCTTATGATTGTCAGTAAATCCTTTCATGTCTGTAATAATGTTGTTCTTCCATTCTTCGTTTTGGTAATTTATGACTATTCTTTTTCTTGATCAGTTTGGCTAGAGGTTTATCAATGTTGTTGGTCTTTTCAAAACTTCCTGTTACATTTGTTTTATTATTTCCCAATTCACTGATTTCTGCTCTTTTTATGATTTCCCCCCTTTACTTGATTTGGGCTTAATTTCCTTTTCTTATTCTAGTTTCTCAAGGGAAGTTGAGATGATCGATGAGAAAAGTTTCTTCAAATGTTATACATTAATGTTATACATTTCCCTATAAATACTGATTTAACTGCATTCCATGCATTTTGATCTCTTTTTGATTTACTTTCATTCAATTCAAATATTAAAGAGGGCACGTAAACCTTCAACCCTCTCCATGGAGCACTGGGTGTCGTACGCAAACAATGAATCATAGAACACTACATCAAAAACTAATGATGTAATGTATGGTGATTATCATAACATAACTTTAAAAATTTTTTTAAAAATTTTTTAATATTCAAAATTTTTCCTCTAACCAAACAACTGCAAAGATATTTTTAAACTTTCTTCATGATTTTATCTGACCTATGCATTATCTCGAAGAGTATTGTTTAGTTTTCAAATACTTGGAAATTTAAAAATATTTTTCTGTTATTTGTTTTAGATTTAACCCCTAAGGCCATAGACTATGTGATTTCAATTTTTAAAAATTTGTTAATATTTCTTTTATGGACTAAATATGGTTAAAATATTTTAATGTTTGATGTACTTTTGACAGAATGGGCATTCTGCTATTGTTGACTGGGGAACAGTTGACTGGTTTTATTAAAATATAATCAAGTTTAAGTTTGCAAGGTTAAGATGTAGAGAATAATGATTTTGTTTATACATATTGTGAAATGATTACCACAATAAGTTTAGTTAACATCCATCATCTCATACAGATACTAAAAAAAAAAAAAATTAAAATAGAGGTTTTTTTTAATCATGATGAGAATTCTTTGCATCTACTCTCTTAACAGCCTTCATATATACCATACAGCACTGTTAACTATAGTCATCATGCTGTACATTACATACATAGTACTTATTTATCTTACAAATGGAAGTTTGTAACTTTTGACCACCTTCCTTCAATTTCTCCTCCCTTCACCTCATCTCTGGTGTTTCTGTTTTTTGTTTTTTGTTTGTTTCTTTGTTTCATTGAAGTCATCCTAATGAGTATGAGGTGATACCTTGCTGTAGCTTGGAGTTTCATTTCCCTAATGACTAGTGATGTTGAGCATCTTTTCACATCCCTGTTGGGCATTTGTATATACTCCCTTGAGAAATGTCTGTTCAAATTCTCTGCCCATTTTTTAAAGATTTTATTTATTTATTTTAAAGAGAGAGAAAGAAAGAGAGTGGGGGAAGGAGCAGAGGGAGAGGGACAAGCAAAGCCCGACATGGGGCTCCATCCCACGACCCTGAGATCATGACCTGAGCCAAAATCAAGACTCAGACATTTAACCAACTGAGCCACCCAGGAGCCCCTGCCAATTTTTAAATCAGGATATTTATTTCCATTGTTTTTGTTGAGTTGTAGGAATGCTCTATATATTCTGGATATAAATTTTTATCAGATATAAACCTGCAGCCCTCTCCATTCTGTAAGTTGTCTTTTCATTCTGTTGATGGTATCTTTTAATGCACAGGATTTTTCAGTTTTGACACAGTCCATTAATTTAACTCTTCTGTCTATGCTTTAGTGTCATATATAAGAAATCATTGCCAAATCTAATATCATGAGGACTCTTCCCCTCAGTTTTCTCCTAAGATTTTTATGATGGTGTGTCTTACATTTATGTGTCTGATCCATTTTGAATTAGTTTTGTATGTGGTATAAAGTCAGGGTCAAATTTCATTTTTTGCATGTGAATAGCCAGTTTTTCCCACACTTCTTGTTGAAGAAATTGTCCTTTCCTCCATCAAATGGTCTTGGCACTCTTGTTAAAAATCATTTGATCATATATGCAAAGGTTTATTTCTGGGCTCTCTATTCTATAACATTGGCCTGTATGTCCGTTTTTATGCCAGTAGCATCCTACAGACAGAACAAAACTTCAAATGGTTTGACCTATGATGGGTGAACTTAATGATTTTAGACTTTATAATGGTTAAAAAGTGATATGCATTCAGTAGAAACTATACTTCGAATTTTGAATTTCCATCTTTTCCCAAGCCACAGTATGTGGTACCACCATGCTCTCATGATGCTGGACAGTGGCACGAGTCACACCTCCCAAAGCCATGTGACCACAAAGGTAAACAACTGATGCACTTTCAACTATTCAGAACCCATACAACCTTCACTTTTCACTTTCAGAACTGTATTTAATACATTACATGAGATATTCAACACTTTATTATAATAGAGGCTTTGTGTTAGATGATTTTGCCTAACTGTAGGCTAATGTAAGTGTTCTAAGCATGTTTAAGGTAAGTTAGGCACAGCTTTGAGTTCAGTAGGTTAGGTGTATTAAGTACATTTTCACCTTGCAATATTTTCAACTTACAATGAGTTTGTTGAGACATAACTGTCATAAGTTCAGGAAGGTCTGTATTTTGATAATTGTAACATCATAAGAAGTTTTCAAATAAGGAAGTGTGAGGCCTTCAACTTTATTATTTTCAAGATTGTTTTCACTATCGATGGTCCCTTGAGATTCTGTGTGTTATCTAGAAGAAAGTTCTATGTGCAACTGAGAAAAATGTGTATTGTCTTGTGGCTAGAGTGTTCTCTACATGTCTGCTAGGTGTGATTGGTCTATAGTGTTGTTCAAGACTTTTATTTTTTTTACTGATCTTTTGTTTGATTTCTCTGCAAGTCAGGTCCAGTGCTGATGAACTCCCTTAGCTTTTCTTTGAATGGGAAAGTCTGTCTCTCCCTCATTTTTGAGGATGGCTTTCCCAGATAGATTATTCTTGTTTGGCATTTTTTTCTGTCATCTATTTGAATATATCCTCCCATTTTCTTTCTGGCCTGTAAAGTTTTTGCTGAAAAATCTGCTAATAGCCTAATAGGAGTTCATTTGTATGTTACAAAGTAAACATACAAGAACAACAACAACAACAAAAAGCCATGTACAGATTCAACACAATCCCTGTCAAAATTCCAATAACATTATTCACATAGAGAAGGTAATCCCAAAATCTGTATGAAACCACAAAAGACCTTGAATAGACAAGAGAACACTGAGAATGAAGAACAAAACTAGAGGCATCCCAATTTCTGATTCTAAACTATACTACAAAGCTATAGCAATCAAAACAGTATAGTACTGGCATAGTAATAGACAGACAAATGGAATAGAATCAAGAGCCCAGAAATAAAGTCATACATATACAGCCAACTAATATTAACAAGCCAAGAAAACTCACTGGAAAAAGGATAATCTCTTCAACAAACGGTGTTAGGAAAACTGGATAAGCATGTGCAGAATAGTGAAATTGGACCCTATCTTAAAGACCCTATCTTAGTCACAAAAATCAGCTCAAATAGGGCACTTGGGTGGCTTAGTAGGTTAAGCATCTGCCTTTGGCTCAGGTCATGATCTCAGGGTCCTGGGATCCAGTCCCACATTGGGCTCTCTGCTCAGCAGAGAGCCTCCTTCTCCCTCTCCCTCTCCCTCTATCCTCTCCCTCTCTCTCTCAAATAAATAAATAAAATCTTTTTAAAAATTAGCTCAAAATGAATTAAAGACAAACATAAGATCTGAAACCATGAAACTCTGTGAAGGAAACATAGAGTAAAAATTCCTGGCACTGGTCTTGGCGACATTTTTTTTTTCCAGAAATGACACCAAAAGCACAAGAAACAAAGGTAAAAAAAAAAATACATTGAAATTATAATTCCTATGACCCGTGAATATGACCTCATTTGGAAAGAAAATTTTCACAGATGTAATCAAGTTAAAATGAGGTCCTTAGGGAGGGGCCTAATCAAATATGATGAGTCTCCTTATAAAAAAAAAAAAGGACATTTGAACAGTGACACAGAAGAAAAATGCCACATGATGACAAAGGCAAAGATGGTAGTGATACAGACAAACCAAGAAACAAAAGGATTGCTCACATTAGACAGAAACTGGGAAGAGGCAAGGAAAGACTTACTCAAACAAGTAAAAAAAAAAAAGAAAAAAAGATTATCAAATGGAGCTTGGTCTTGCTACCTTGATTTTAAACTTCTAGCCTCCACAACTATGAAAAAATGAATATATATTGTTCAAAGACACCCAGGTTATGGTACTTGTCATGCCAGCAGAAGGAATAAATATACCACCCATGTAACCAGCACCCAGATTATTATGCTCACTGTTATCAGCACCTGAAAAATGCCCCTTGGACATTGTTTCTTCCAAGAATAACTGCATCATGGTAAATACTATTCATTCCCCATTATTATTCCTTTTAGGAATAAATCCACACAGCAGGAACTTTTGTCCTAATTTCTAGTAGCAGAGATTAAATTTAGCTGGTGTTGACCTTTACAAATAAATGGAATAGTAGAAGGATGAGCTATTTTGTGCCTGGATTCTTGTACTCAAAATTAGATTTGTGATGATTAGATTTGAATGTTGCTGTGTGGAGATGGTAGGTGTACAACCTGTACTGAAAATTACATGTCTATTAAAATTTAACGTACTCACCTTTTTTTTTAAAGATTTATTTATTTATTTATTTATTTATTTACTCAGAATATGAGCAGCAGGAGGGGTAGAGGGAGAGAGACAAGAAGAGAGAATTTCCAACAGTTTCCCCATTGAGCATGGATGCCATTCCAAGGCGGGGCTCAATCCCAGGACCCTGAGATCATGACCTGAGCTCAAATCAAGAGTCGGGGGCTTAACTGACTGAGTCACCCAGGCATCTCAATGCACACAGCTTGACACAGAAATTCCACTGCTAGAGATATACCCTACATATATGCTCTATGGCAAATGATATTGTATTAAATGTTATTCATTCCAGCATTTTTCTATAATTGTAAAATTTGGGGACAAAGCTAATTATCCATTGGAAATAAAACTAGTAAATAAAATTTTTGGTACATCTGTTTAGGGTAACATTTAGTGATGCAGCTCCTATGTACTGATTTGGAACAAACTGCATGATATATTTTTTAAACAAAAACATTAGGAAGCAATACTATTGTTTGTACCTATGTAACATTTTGTTTAGCAGATAGCATGTATATGGTTGGACTTCCCTAGAAAATCTCTGGAATACTATCTAAACTAGTTACATGTTTGCCTATGACAGGGGAACTACATGAATAGGGAACGAGATGGGTTAAGAGGATTTGTTCATCACTTTGTTACTCATATTTTGAACAATGTGAATGTATGAATTACCTATTTATATCAAAATCATTTAATTATTTTTTAAATGTAAAATCTTACACCCAATCAATATGAATTTGTTTCACATTCTCTGATGGATTGGTTCTTGAAATTTCTAAGCAATAAACTTATCTCTGGATGCATAATTTTACTATTTATAAAACTTACTGTTTTATCCTTGCTGAGAGATATTTGAAAGATCATAGTCCTTCATAAGTCATGCATAGTTCACTAATTAGAGTGAATATCCCCAGTTTTTTTTTTCTAAATAGCTATTAAGGAGTAAAAATATTAAAACTTTGATCAGAGTAATTCTATTGATTATCAGGGTTGGTGAACTCCACTTCACAAATGTAATGAAACTGTCTACCACATCAGCAGTAAAAATATTTGATGACGTGAAGTGTCCACAATTTAGATGAGATAAACAGTATTGGAAATTCCTGCATCAGAAAATATATTTATTTTTTTAAAGATTTTATTTATTTATTTATTTGAGAGAGAGAGAAACAGCATGAGAGGGGAGAGGGTCAGAGGGAGAAGCAGGCTCCCTGTTGAGCCAGGAGCCCGATGTGGCACTCGATCCCAGGACTCCGGGATCGTGACCTGAGCCGAAGGCAGTTGCTTAACCAACTGAGCCACCCAGGGGCCCAGAAAATATATTTATTTTAGAAAGTCATTTCTTGGGCATATTTACCCCAAATTTAAAATGTAAGTGCACATCACATCATGTGTCCTCATACCAAAAACTAATGATATACTCTATGTTGGGTAATTAAATTTAAATAAAAATAAATAAATAAATAATAAAAATTCACAGTAAAACATAAGTGTCCATTATTTCAATGGACATACAAATCTTGTGACAGACATATAGCTGTAAGATTATAAAGTGTAATTGTATCTAAAACTAATGGAAATGTTGCCAGTGGACATTTGGAGATAGGGAAGAAGTAGAAAGACTAGTATAGACTGGGATGTATGCATGGATGAGACATGTGCACTTGAAAAATTCATTTTCTAAGACTTCTGACACTTCTAAGAAGTGACAAATATAATAAATTCATTATGTGGCACACTATAACTACATATAAAAATATTCCCAGTTTCCAGTGATTCAGATTAATATACACAGAGTATGCATTTCCAATGCTAGCCTCACTTTAATCACAAAAGGTGCTTATACGCATTTAAAACAGAGTGCACTTTCCCCACTCAGCCTAATGTCTTTCACACTAAACGAAACATTAAAATTTTGTGAATTTGGGCACTGAGAATGAGGTACATGGATTTTACATTGGAAGTTATACAGAAAAAATATATATATTTAGTTTTAATTTTCCTCCAAATATTCATGAATGTAATGGAGGAAGTAACAATTTCAAATAATAAAACTGTCGGTGAGAACTCACCAACCTTTAAATTCTGCTGTTATTTCAGTAGCACTTCTTTTACAGGGATTCCATTACCCTACTTGCTCCTTCATGGTTTTATTTCTGTCTCTGAAGCACTTTTCTCATGATATTTTCTAGTTATCTTCATCTCCCCGTTATCTTATCATTATCTTAAACACTTGGGTGTCCAAGGGCTCAGGCCTTAGATTTCCTGAGAATCACTCCTACCCTCTTACTTATCACACTATCTGTGCACTGCTGTGTACAACATCTGCATCTCCAACAGAGACCTCTCATGGGAACTTCATAATCATGTGACACCCCTATACACAGCTAAATATTGAATAGATTTATTAAAATTGTATCTAATACTGAATTCCAAATATGCCATATTAACATTAAAGGCAGCATCATTCTTACATTTTTTGGACCAAAAATCTTGGAGCCATCCCTGATTTGTCTGTCTTTTACACATCTTTGAAAAAAGTGTAGAATCTGGCCACTTTACACCAGCACCAACCCTACCAGTCTTCATCAAGTCACCACATCTCACCTGGATGACTCCAACAGACTGTTAAGTAGATTCCTGTATCCTAATATATACTCCCTCCACCCTCCACAAGAGAACACACACCATCTAATCTCAAGGGTGTCCAGAAGGAGTCTCTAAAACAGGAAGCCTGCTTTTGTCACTCCTCTGCTCAAAACCCTCTGATAGCTTCTCATTGCCCTCATGAAAAAATCCAAGTTCTTACACTTTTCTGATGTCCTACACACTCTCACCATCATTAACTCTCTGACCTACATCTCTCCCCCCTTGTTCACTTTGCTTCAGCACTGCAGGGTCTCTTGCTATTTCCTCAAGCATGCCAAATATACTTCTATCTCAGAGTCTTTACACCAGCTGTTTCTACTGTTAGGATGTTGTCTTATCAGGTAATCCAAACGGCTGGCTCATTTAAAATACTGTACAAACATCATTTCTCAAGGACCCTGTCCTTAACCACCCCATTTAAAATAGTGAAATCTCTTCTAACGTTCACACAAAAAACACTTTTTGATGTAGCAATAAGTAAAAGACTTCATATCACTTCATAGAATTTATCTTCCTCTAATGTGCCATATAATTTACTTGGCATATTTGATTTGTTGTCACTCATCCCCATGGGCAATAATATGCCTGCATTACATGTAATGTCCATAAAAGCAGGATACTGTTACATGTTTTATTCATCACTGTAGCTTCAATGGCTACAATAGTGCCTGATACATTGTGGGCAATCAATAAACAGCATGTTAATAGCCTATGTTTCTCATACTGTTCCCCATGTTACTTACATTTAGTTATAACAGATCATTTTTCTTTATTTTCCAAAGTAGTTTCATAGACATCAACCAACAAATCTATGTGATTTACTGATAAGACAGGACTACCAGGAATTATATGGACTTGTGCAAAATAATAGCAAGAAAGATATTAACAACCATATTAAAGATGCAAGATTACTAAATTATTTACATGGAAAAAGCTCTTTTCTTTTAGTTCTTGAATGGACCAAGTAAATAGGAACATATTTCATTGACAGAACTGGGTTTAGATACAACTTTTCTTTCCTCATTATATTTTTACCATTCCTAAGCCATACCTGTGGACAAGTTAGTATCATAGATCACACAAGATAAAGATATAAAAGCAAAATAGTATTTTACAGTGTTTAGAATGACCCTCTATTAAAAAACATGGGAATAAATAATGCTCTTTGGGTCTATTTGAGGTCTGAGATTTGCATTTGCTTGCCTATCTTAGAAAGGAGATCAAATGGAACTTAAGATATTCCCTAAGTCCCAAATGATATTTTCCTTTTCTTGTTCTATGATCTACCCATCAGTTATTGAATAGGAAAGAGAGTGGGAAAATTTTGAAATGAAAACTTAACAGGTTCCCAGAAAGCACTGAGCCATCCAGCTACTTCCAAGGATGTTTACCTCCTACTTTATATAATCCAAACCAATAATTGTATTTGATTTTGATTGAATGAAGATCTGTGGGACAAGTAGAATTTAGTTTTATTCATAACATCAGTGAAACACCTTACCCACAGAGTACTCATAAAATACTGGGCAATTTTATCTTCAAACACTGCTATGATATATGGAGCAGGTAGGCTAATTTTCCCATGGGACAGAGAAGAAATTGAAATGAGAAAGATTCAATGAATGAATCACTCACATCTTTGTGACTGACTGAAAGATATCAAAAAAGGGATATGATGGGGGGAGGAGCAAGATGGCAGAGGAGTAGGAGAACTAAATTTTTTCTGGTCCCAGGAATTCAGCTGGATAGGGATCAAACCATTCTGAACACCTACGAACTCAACAGGAGATTGAAGAAAAGAATAGCAGCAACTCTGAACAGAAAAGCAACCACTTTCTGGGAGGTAGGACGTGCGGAGAAGTGAATCCAAGGTGATATTCAGGAAGATAGATGTAGGGGGCCTCCGTCAGCCACTACCGGCAAGTGATAGAGCCCAGAGCACAAAATCAGAACTTTTAGAAGTCAGCTCCGCTGAGGGACATCACTCTGGTGGCTAAGCGGGGGGTGGAACCCTCGTGTGACAGTGTGTTCTCAGGACCCTTGGGGTCACCAAAAGACCGGGGGTGCCTGAGTGTGGCAGAGCTCCCAGGTATCGGAGCAGGGAAGCCGGCTGCAGAGGCGAAGCCGAGGCGCAGGCTCTCGGCTCGGGGTTGCCATAAACGGTGATCTGCTGCACATTCGGGCCACTGCTCCTCCAGCAGGGACCCAACAAGCAGCAGATCTGGGGAGACTCCCCTTCCTCCCCCCAGGAGGAGTGGCGCGGGAGCACACCACAGGGATCTGCTGGATTAGGAGACTCCACACTGAGTCGGGTGCCAGAGATAGAAACACTCGGTCACAGGCTGGGTGAGCACAGAGTACAGCGGAGACTGGGAAGACGGCAGTGACTGACTGCTTTTCTCTGGGGTGCACTGAGGACTGGGACCCCTAGGTCTCGGCTCCTCTGGAGTGGAGATTGGGAAGCCACCATTTTCACTCTCCGCCTCCAAAGCTGTAGGGAAACTTGCAGGGAACAAAAGCTCCCGAGAGCAAACCTGAGCAGATTACTTAGCCCGGACAGGCAAGGGCGGGGCAATTCCACCTCCAGCAAAGACATGTGGGAACCACGGCAACAGGCCCCTCCCCCAGATCAGCAAGAACAGCCAGCCAAGACCAAGTTTACTGATCAATGAGAACAGCAGAACTCCAGCACTAGGGGAATACTGCACATAGAATTCACAGGTTTTTTCCCATCATGCTTTAGTCCTTCAAAGTTAATTTTTTTTTAACTTTCTTTTTCTTTTTTTTTTTTGAATTTTTCTGTTTCCCTTTTTCAACCAACATCTTATCAATCCCTTTTTTAAAAAATCTTTTTTTATTTTTCATTTTTAGAGTCATAGTCTATCCCTTCATAGTAGTTACCCTTATTTTTGGTATCTATATATAAGTTGTTCTCTCTTTAAAATTTTGGGATACAGTTTCTTCTAACAGACCAAAATATACCCTAAATCTCTAGTGTATGGTTTGTTCTAGTATCCTGCCTGATCACATTCTCTCCCCCATTTTTTAATCCTCTTCTTTCTTTTTTAAACCAACTTCTTATCTTATCAATTCCTTTTATAAAATCTTTTATAATTTTCATCTTTAAAGTCATATCCCATCCCTTCATCATATTAACCCTTATTTTTGTACATATATAAGTTTTTCTTACTTTAAAATTTCGGGAGGAACTATCTTCTAACAGACCAAAATACACCCAAAATCTAGTGTGTGGCAATGATCTATGCATCAGCCTGATCATATTTGATCATATTCTGTTTTTTGTTTGTTTGTTTTTATCTTTTTCTTTTTCTTTTTTTTTCTTTCTTTCCCTTTCTTTTCCCCCAGTTTCAAATCTCTTCTGATTTGTTTAGTGTATATTCTCTGGGGACATTGTTACCCTGTTAGCATTTTGTTCTCTCATTCATCTATTCTCCACTGGACAAAATGACAAGATGGAAAAAAATCACCTCAAAAAAAAGAACAAGAGGCAGTATTGACTGCCAGGGACCTAATCAATACGGACATTAGTAAGATGTCGGAACTAGAGTTCAGAATGATGATTTTAAAGATACTAGCTGGGCTTGAGAAAAGCATGGAAGATATTAGAGAAACCCTTTCTGGAGAAATAAAAGACTAAAATTTAACCAAGTTGAAATAAAAAAGGCTATTAATGAGGTGCAATCAAAAATGGAGGCTCTAACTCCTAGGATGAATGAGGCAGAAGACAGAATTAGTGATCTAGAAGACAAATTGATGGAAAATAAAGAAGTGGAGAAAAAGAGAGATAAATAACTACTGGATAACGTGGGCAGAATTCGAGAGATAAGTGATACCACAAAGTAAAACAATATTAGAATAATTGGGATCCCAGAAGAAGAAGAAAGAGAGTGAGGGGCAGAAGGTATATTGGAGCAAATTATAACAGAGAACTTCCCTAATTTGGGGAAGGAAGCAGCCATCAAAATCCAGGAGGCACAGAGAATACCCCTCAAAATCAATGAAAATAGTAATATAAGTCAACACCCCGCCATCTAATAGTAAAACTTACGAGTCTCAGAGACAAAGAGAAAATCCTGAAAGCAGCTTGGGAGAAGAGATCTGTAACCTACAATGGTAGAAACATTAGATTGGCAACAGACCTATCCACAGAGACCTGGCAGGCCAGAAAGGACTGGCATGATATATTCAGAGCACTAAATGAGAAAAATATGCAGCCAAGAATACTATATCCAGCTGGGCTGTCACTGAAAATAGAAGGAGAGATCAAAAGCTTCCAGGACAAACAAAAACTAAAGGAATTTGCAAACATGAAACCAGCCCTACAAGAAATATTGAAAGGGGTCCTCTAAGCAAAGAGAGACCCTAGAAGCAACATAGACAGAAAGGAACACAGACAATATACAGTAACAGTTACCCTACAGTCAATACAATGGCACTACATTCATATCTTTCAATAGTTACCCTGAATGTAAATGGGCTCAATGCCCCAATCAAAAGACACAGCCTATCAGATTGGATTAAAAAAAAAGGACCCATCAATATGCTGTCTGCAAGAGACTCATTTTAGACCCAAAGACACCCCCAGATTGAAAGTGAGGGGGTGGAAAACCATTTACCATGCTAATGGACACCAAAAGAAAGCTGGGGTGGCAATCCTTATATCAGACAAATTAGATTTTAAAATTAGACTATAATAAGACACAAGGAAGGACACTAATCATGCTTAAAGGGTCTATCCAACAAGAAGATCTAACAATTATAAATATCTATGCCCCTAACATGGGAGCAGCCAATTATATAAGGCAATTAATAACAAAACCAAAGAAACACATTGACAACAATACAATAATAGTGGGGGAATTTAACAGCCCCCTCACTGAAATGGACAGATCATCTAAGCAAAAGATCTACAAGGAAATAAAGACTTTAAATGACACACTGGACCAAATGGACTTCACAGACATATTCAGAACATTCCATCCCAAAGCAACAGAATATACATTCTTCTCTAGTGCCCATGGAACATTCTCCAAAATAGATCACATCCTAGGTCACAAA
Organism: Neomonachus schauinslandi; assembly: GCF_002201575.2. Lineage (NCBI taxonomy): Eukaryota > Metazoa > Chordata > Mammalia > Carnivora > Phocidae > Neomonachus > Neomonachus schauinslandi. Next base: position 93,478,340 of record NC_058407.1, on the reverse strand, counting down.
TCAGGTCTCAACCAGTACCAAAAGATTGGAATGATTCCGTTCATATTTTCAGACCACAGTACTTTAGAACTAGAACTCAATCACAAGAGGAAAGCCAGAAAGAACTCAAATACATGGAGGCTAAAGAGCATCCTACTAAAGAATGAATGGGTCAACCAAGAAATTAAAGAAGAATTTAAAAAAATTCATGGAGACAAATGAAAATGAAAACACAACTGTTCAAAATCTTTGGGATGCAGCAAATGCAGTTCTAAGAGGAAAGTATGTAACAATAAAAACCTTTCTCAAGAAACAAGAAAGGTCTCAAATACACAACCTAACCCTACACTTAAAGGAGCTGGAGAGAGAACAGCAAATAAAGCCTAAACCCAGCAGGAGAAGAGAAATAATAAAGATCAGAGCAGAAATCAATGAACTAGAAACCAAAAGAACAGTAGAACAGATCAACGAAACTAGGAGCTGATTCTTTGAAAGAATTAACAAGATTGATAAACCCCTGGCCAGACTTATCATAAAGAAAAATGACCCAAATAAATAAAATCATGAATGAAAGAGGAAAGATCACAACTAACAACAGACAAATATAAACAATTATAAGAACATACTATGAGCAACTATATGCCAGCAAATTAGATAATCTGGAAGAAATGGGTGCATTCCTAGAGATGTGTCAACTACAAAAACTGAACCAGGAAGAAATAGAAAACATGAACAGACCTATAACAACTAAGGAAATTGAAGCAGTCATCAAAAATCTCCCAAAAAACAGAAGCCCAGGGCCAGATGGCTTCCCAGGGGAATTCTACCAAACATTTAAAGAAGAATTAATACCTAATCTTCTGAAACTGTTCCAAAAAATAGAAATGGAAGGAAAACTTTCAAACTCGTTTTATGAGGTCACCATTACCTTGATCTCAAAACCAGACAAAGACCCCCTCAAAAAGGAGAATTACAGACCAATATCCTTGATGAACATGGTTGCAAAAATTCTCACCAAAATACTAGCCAATAAGATCCAACAGTACATCAAAAGGATTATTCACCATGACCATGTGGGATTTATCCCTGGGCTGCACGGTTGGTTCAACATCCGCAGATCAATGTGATACAATACATTAATGAAAGAAAGAACAAGAACCATATGATCCTCTCAATAGATGCAGAAAAAGCATTTGACAAAATACAGCATCCTTTCTTGACCAAAACTCTTCAGAGTATAGGGATAGAGGGTACATACCTCAATATCATAAAAGCCATCTATGAAAAACCTACAGCGAATATCATTCTCAATGGGGAGAAACTGAGAGCTTTCCCCCTAAGGTCAGGAACACGGCAGGATGTCCACTATCACCACTGCTATTCAACATAGTACCAGAAGTCCTAGCCAGAGCAATCAGACAACAAAAGGAAATAAAAGGCATCCAAATCAGCAAAGAGGAAGTCAAACTCTCGCTCTTCGCAGATGATATGATACTTTATGTGGAAAACCCAAAAGACTCTGTCCCCAAACTGCTAGAACTCATACAGGAATTCAGTAAAGTGGCAGGATATAAAATCAATGCACAGAAATCAGTGGCATTCCTGTACACCAACAATAAGACAGAAGAAAGAGAAATTAAGGAGTCGATCCCATTTACAATTGCACCCAAAACCATAAGATACCTAGGAATAAATCTAACCAAAGAGGCAAAGGATCTGTACTCAGAAAACTATAAAATACTCATGAAAGAAATTGAGGAAGACACAAAGAAATGGAAAAACGTTCCATGCTCATGGATTGGAAGAACAAATATTGTGAAGATGTCAATGCTACCTAGAGCAATCTACACATTCAATGCAATCCCCATCAAAATACCACCCACTTTTTTCAAAGAAATTGAACAAATAATCCTAAACTTTGTATGGAACCAGAAAAGACCCTGATAGCAGGAGGAATGTTGAAAAAGAAAAGCAAAGCTGTTGGCATCACAATTCCGGACTTCAATCTCTATTACAAAGCTGTCATCATCAAAACAGTATGGTACTGGCACAAAAACAGACACATAGATCAATGGAACAGAATAGAGAGCCCAGAAATGGACCCTCAACTCTATGGTCAACTAATCTTCGACAAAGCAGGAAAGTATTTCCAATGGGAAAAAGACAGTCTCTTCAACAAGTGTCCAATTGAAAATTGGACAGCCACATGCAGAAGAATGAAACTGGACCATTTCCTACACCACACACAAAAATAGACTCCAAATGGTTGAAAGACCTCAATGTGAGACAGGAGTCCATCAAAATCCTAAAGGAGAACACAGGCAGCAACCTCTTTGACCTCAGCCGAAGCAACTTCTTCCTAGAAACATCGCCCAAACAAGGGAAGCAAGGGCAAAAATGAACTATTGGGACTTCATCAAGATAAAAAGCTTTTGCACAGCAAAGGAGACAGTTAACAAAACCAAAAGACAACCGACAGAATGGGAGAAGATATTTGCAAATGGCATATCAGATAAAGGGCTAGTGTCCAAAATCTATAAAGAACTTATCAAATTGAACACCAGGAGAACAAATAATCCAGTCAAGAAATGGGCAGAAGACATGAACAGACATTTTTCAAAAGAAGACATCCAAATGGCCAACAGACACATGAATAAGTGTTCAACATTATTCAGCATCAGGGAAATGCAAATCAAAACCACAATGAGATACCACTTCACACCAATCAGAATGGCTAAAATTAACAAGTTGGGAAGCAACAGATGTTAGAAAGGATGTGGAAAACTGTTGGTGGGAATGCAAACTGGTGTAGCACTCTGGAAAACAGTAGGGGGGTTCCCCAAAAAGTGAACAATAGAGCTACCCTATGACCCAGCAATTGCACTACTGGGTATTTACTCCAAAAATACAAATATAGTGATCTGAAGGGGCACATGCACCCCAGTGTTTATAGCAGCAATGTCTACAATAGCCAAACTATGGAAAGAGCCTAGATGTCCATCAACAGATGAATGGATAATGAAGATGTGGTTTATTTATACAATGGAATATTATGCAGCCATCAAAAAATGAAATATTGCCATTTGCAACAATGTGGATGGAACTAGAGGGTATTATGCTAAGCAAACTAAGTCAATCAGAGAAAAACAAGTATCATATGCTCTCACTGATATGAGGAATTTGAGAAACAAGACAGAGGATCATAGGGGAAGGGAGGGTAAAATGAACAAAACAAAACCAGAGAGGGAGACAAACCATAGGAGACTCTTAATCTCAGGAAACAAACTGAGGGTTGCTGGAATGGAGTGGGGTGGGAGGGATGGGGTGGCTGGATGATGGACAGTGGGGAGGGTATGTACTATGGTGAGCGCTGTGAATTGTGTCAGACTGGTGAATCACAGACCTATACCCCTGAAACAAATAATACATTATATATTAATTTAAAAATTTAAAAAAAAGAATAATGCTGTTCTACAGCAAAGTCTGTCGCTGGGTTTCTGTAGTGCATCAGTATTCCAGTTTAGAGCTTGATAGCAAGGCTTTATCAAATAAGGCAAGAGACTATGAAACTCAGCTTTTGCTCTAACCAATGAAAAATACATGGAGACAAATTAAAATGAAAACATATCAGTTCAAAGTTTTTGAGATGCAGCAAAGGCAATACTAAGGGGGAAGTATATTTCAATACAGGCCTTCCTCAAGAAGCATGAAAAGTCTCAAATACACAACCTAACCCTACACCTAAAGGAGCTGGAGAAAGAACAGTAAACAAAGCCTAAATCCAATGGAAGAGAAATAATAAAAATTAGAGCAAAAATCAATGATACAGAAATCAATGATATAGAAATCAATGATATAGAAATTTTAAAAAACTCCACCATGTAGAGATAGAGGGAACATACCTCAACATCATAAGAGTCATATATGAAAGACCCATAGTGAATATCATCCTCAACAGGGAAAAACTGAATACTTTTCCTTTAAGGACAGAAACAGGGCAGGGATATCCACCCTCACCACAGTTGTTCAACATAGTACTGGAAATTCTAGCCTCAGCAATCAGACAATGAAAGGAAATAAAAGCATCCAAATTGGCAAAGAAGAAAAACTTTCATTCTTCACAGATGTCATGATACTTTACATAGAAAACACAAAGGACTCCACCAAAAAAACTGCTAGAACTGATAGATTCATTCAGCTAAGTCACAGGATATAAAATCAATGCACAGAAGTCTGTTGATGAAATGAAGCAGCAGAAAGAGAAATTAAAGAATTGTCCCACTTATAATTGCACCAAAATCCATAAGATACCTAGGAATTAACCTAACCAAAGAGGTAAAAGATTTGTACTCAAAACTATAGAACACTTATGAAAGAAATTGAAGAAGATACAAGGAAATGGAAAAGCATTTCATACACAGGGATTAGAAGAATAAATATTGTTAAAATGCATATGCTGGGCGCCTGGGTGGCTCAGATGGTTAAGCGTCTGCCTTCGGCTCAGGTTATGATCCCAGGGTCCTGGGATCGAGCCCCACATCGGGCTCCTGGCTCAGCGGGGAGCCTGCTTCTCCCTCTGCCTCTCTCCCTGCTCATGCTTGCTCTCTCTCTCTCTGTATCTCTGTGTCTCAAATGAATAAATAAAATCTTTAAAAAAAAAATGCATATGCTACTCAAAGCAATTACACATTCAATGCAATCCCTATCAAAATATCGTCATCATTTTTCACAGGAACAAATGATCTTAAAATTTGTATGGAACCTAAATAAGACCCCAAATAGCCAAAGACCCTGAATATCCAAAATAATGTTAAAAAAAGAAAAGCAAAGCAGGAGGCATCACAATTCTGGACTTCAAGCTGTATTACAAAGCTGTAATCATCAAGACAGCATGGTACTGGCACAAGAATAGGTGCACAGGGGTGTCTGGGTGGCTCAGTCATTAAGCGTCTGCCTTCAGTTCAGGTTATGATCCCAGGGTCCTGGGATCAAGCCCCGCATCAGGCTCCCTGCTCCGCGGGAAGCCTGCTTCTCCCTCTCCCACTCCCCCTGCTTGTGTTCCCTCTCTCACTGTGTCTCTCTCTGTCAAATAAATAAATAAAATCTTTAAAAACAAACAAACAAAAAGAATATGTGCACAGATCAATGGAACAGAATAGAGAACACAGAAATGGGCCTTCAACTCTATGGTGAACTAATCTTCAACAAAGCAGGAGAGAAGATCCAATGGAAAAAAGACAGTCTCTTCGGGGCGCCTGGGTGGCTCAGTCGGTTAAGCGGCTGCCTTTGGCTCAGGTCATGATCCCAAGGTCCTGGGATCGAGCCCCGCATCGGGCTCCCTGCTCGGCGGGAAGCGTGCTTCTGCCTCTCCCACTCCCCCTGCTTGTGTTCCCTCTCTCACTGTGTCTCTCTCTGTCAAAATAAATAAATCTTTAAAAAAAAAAAAAAAGACAGTCTCTTCAACAAATGATGTTGTAAATGGGACAATACATAGAAAAAAATGACACTGGACAACTTTCTTATACCATACACAAAAATAAATTCAAAATGGCTGAAAGACCTCAATGTGAGGTCCATCAAAATCCTAGAGTAGAACACAGGCAGCAACCTCTTTAACTTCAGCCACAGCAACTTCTTGATAGACATGTCTCTAAAGGCAAGGGAAACAAAAGCAAAAACAAACTATTGGAACTTCATCAGGATAAAAAGCTTCTGCATAGCAAAGGAAACAATCAACAAAACTAAAAGTCAACCTACTGAATGGGAGAAGATATTTGCAAATGACATATCAGATAAAGGACTAGTATTCAAAATCCATAAAGAACTTATCAAACTCAACACCCAAAAAAAACAAAAAATCCAGTAAAGAAATGGGCAGAAGACATGAACAGACATTTCTCAAAAGAAGACATCCAAATGGCCAACAGACACATGAAAAAATGCTCAACATTATTCAGCATCAGGGAAATGCAAATCAAAACCACAATGAGATACCACTTCACACCAATCAGAATGGCTAAAATTAACAAGTTGGGAAGCAACAGTTGTTGGCAAGGATGTGGAAAACTGTTGGTGGGAATGCAAACTGGTGTAGCACTCTGGAAAACAGTATGGAGGTTCCCCAAAAAGTGAAAAATAGAGCTACCCTATGACCCAGCAATTGCACTACTAGGTATTTATCCAAAGGATATAAGAATAGTGATTCAAAGGTGCACATGCACCCCAATGTTTATAGCAGCAATGTCCACAATAGCCAAATATGGAAAGAGCTCAGATGTCCATTGACAGATGAATATATAAAGAAGAGGTGGTATATATATGTATACAATGGAATATTTCTCAGCAAAAAAAAAAAAAAAGAAAGAAATCTTGTAATTTAAGATGATGTGGATGGAACTAGAGAGTATTATGCTAAGTGAAATAAGTCAATCAGAGAAAGACAAATATCATCTGATTTCACTCATGTGTGGAATTTAAGAAACAAAACAGATGAACATAGGGGAAGTGGAGGAAAAATAAGATAAAAACAGAGAAGGAGGCAAAATATAAGAGATTTGTAACTATAGGAAACAAACTGAGGGTTTCTTGAGAGGATGTGGGTAGGGGGGTGGGGAAATTGGGTGATGGGAATTAAGGAGGGCACTTGATGTAATGGGCATTGGGTGTTATATGCAACTGATGAATCACTAAATTCTACCCCTGACACTAATAATACACTATATGTTAACTAAATTGAATTAAGATAAAAAATTTAGAAAAAAAGTTGAGTCTCCTTTTATCCATTGGAAGTCTTTGTCCTGTTTCCTTGAATAGGGTAATTTCAGCTCCGTGTATGTTTTTCTCTCTCCTTGCTCATTTGAGGGCTGCAGGCAAAGAATACAGCTCGAATCCTATGCAATGTTTCATGAGGCATGAAATGACAAAATTCATCATGAAGTAACAGGGACAGCTAAATGAATGATAAGCATAATCATCTGAAATAAGCAAGTTAAAATAAATATCTGGGAATGTTGGGAAGATTTTCTTTACATTTCTCTTTTTAATGACTTAAACAGAAATCCTACACAATTAAATAATGGTCCACTGCCATTTATGGGCATGTTATGTTTCACTTTTTTAAAATATTGAACTCATTGCCAAAATTTAAAAAAAAATTATATATTCCATACTCACCTAAAAATCTAGATTTATATTATCTTTTGAAAAATTATATTTGATCATTTAGTGATCCCAAATAGAAGCTATATTGACACCAAATATATTAACTCCCTCTTCAGTAAGGACACACACACCAATTTGACAAAATCTTTACCTGACACATGGCTTACATCAGACCACACTCATTCATTTACATTATCCCTTGAATGTTATAGTCACTGGGTCATGACTCACTTTTAAAGTGTGAGGAAAATGCAGAAATCATGGGATTTCACAATCATGTGGGGGAAGTATAACTTGTAATTCTAACAACAGTGCTGCACAGTGGTGCTTTGTATTCATAGATGAGGAAAACTGAGGCTCGAAGAGCATAAACAGCATTCCCAAGGTCACACAGCTAGAAAAGATGAGTCTTTAATTAAAATAAACATATATCAAAGTTAATTAATTAATTAATTAAAATATATATCGTACATATACATAAATATATAATATATTAAATGCAGTCTAGTTCAAATAAATATAAATATATTAAACTATTATAGGTTCTATTTAAATATGTAATATATAAATATATATTTCATTCAAGTATATATATTATATATGGCTTATTTATATTTATCCAAAAATATGATCCTTCACCTACACTTAGCTTATATAAATATTACTTTCCAAAAAATACCTATTAGTCTCTCTATCCTAGAAATATAAATAAATAAATAAATAAATAATAAATAAATAAATAAATAATAGTGATTAAAGAAGAGAAAACATCTTTCCCAAAAGAAGGTTTGGTAAGTGTAGAAAGATCCAGATAACTGTTCTTCCTAGAGTTGAGTCTTGGATTTTTAAAATATCTTAATATTTCAGTATTTAATTACTTAAATGTCAGGAAACTTGATTTGAACAACTATCTAATAATCATGTAATGTATAAACAACTACCATTTGTTTTTCAATAAATATTTTCTCTACCAAAGTGCCAAATCATAAGGTAAATCTTGTCTCAAGGTCATGTTATCCTAGTTAATTGGTTTTTGTTTAGTTGTATTTTAATTGAATATCTGTATAATAAAATAACAAGAAAATAAATTTAAAATATAAAACCGGATATTTTTTGATAGAAAAATAATCATATTCTCAAAGCAACAAACTTTTTTTTATTTCACTTAACTGAAAATGAGGTAATTTAACCACCTAACCAGTTAGGTAGCATCCATAGAGATAAAAGGGGGGAAAAAACAGATTTATGTTGTCTAAAAAAAGAATTAGGGCGCCTGGGTGGCTCAGTTGGTTAAGCGACTGCCTTCGGCTCAGGTCATGATCCTGGAGTCCCAGGATCGAGTCCCGCATCAGGCTCCCTGCTCAGCAGGGAGTCTGCTTCTCCCTCTGACCCTGCCCCCTCTCATGCTCTCTCTATCTCATTCTCTCTCTCAAATAAATAAATAAAATCTTTAAAAAAAAAGAATTAAATATTCCTTAAAACATCTAAGGATTAAAAAATCATATTCTTCATAGGTAATATTTTTTATTAGTACATCATTGGTTTTTGATATAATATTCAATGATTCATTAATTCAGTATAACACCAAGTACTCATCATATCATGTGCTCTCTTTAATGCCCATCACCCAGTTACCCCATCCCCCCACTCACCTGCAACCTCAGTTTGTTTCCTGGAGTCAAGAGGTATAAGGTTTGTCTATCTCTCTGATTTCTTCCCATTCAGTTCCCCCCCCCACCCCTATTGTCCTCTGCACTATTCCTTATGTTCCACATGTGAGTGAAACCATATGATAATTGTGTTTCTCTGACTGACTTATTTCACTTAGCATAATACCCTCCAGTTCCAACCATGTCAATGTAAATGGTAGATATTCATCCTTTCTGATGGCTGAGTAATATTCCATTGTATATATGAACCACATCTTCTTTATCGATTCATCCATTGAAGGACATCTTGGTTCCTTCCACAGTTTGGCTATTGTGGATATTGTTGCTATGAACATTGGGGCACATGTGCTCCTTCTTTTCACTACATCTGTATCTTTGGGGTAAATACCCTGTAGTGCAATTGCTGGGTCATAGGATACCTCTATTTTTAATGTTCTCACCCACTCTCATTCTGATCCATTCCTGTCTTCAGGAATGAATAAACTTAATATTAGATATGAATTAACATGGATCCCAAAGTCAATTATTTTCTGCAACATTCCAAAACCCTCCCAACTTTCTACATAGCTTTCCTGTAGCAAATTCTACTTTATCCCTCTTTGCTCCACAATGGGACAGCACAGGCCTGGGTCACACAAGCTCACTGGCTGTAATACCTGCATCTGTGCCTTGGGATCTCACCAGCTGGAGAAATAGCATGGTCAGGAACACAGCTATGATGTCCTGACTCTGCGGGCCTTTCACCTCTGCTTTGATTCTAGCAGGTACTTGCTGATATGCTTCACTGGCTCTCAGAGAGACCATGTCAGAAGAAAGAATGCTAATGATCATGTGACATTAGATATCACCCCCCCCCCCAGTTTCCACTGGTGTCAGTATCTGATTAACTCCTACTCTGTGTCAGACAAGAGTCATAGAAAAATCAAATGTTATATTTTATACACATTTTTTGGATCAGTTTAAACCTGGGATTTAGCAGTTACCTTGAATCTTAAAAAAAAAAAAAGCTGCCTCAAAATTTCATGAGCATTTTAAGCAGCAGAATACAGATTCTTTTCAAGTGCACATGGGACATTCTCCAGAATATATCACATACTAGGTCACAAATCAGGCCTCAACACATACAAAAAGATTGAGAAAATGCCATGCATATTTTCTGACCACCACACTATGAAACTTGAAGTCAACCACAAGAAAAAATGTGGAAAGACCACAAATACATGGAGGTTAAACAACATGCTAAAGAATGAACAGGTCCACCAGGAAATCAATGAAGAAATAAAGTAAAATAAAATACATAGAAACAAATGAAAATGAAAACACAATGGTGTAAAACCTTTGGGATGCAGCAAAAGCAGTTGTAAGAGGGAAGTACATAGCAATACCTTAAGCAGCAAGAACTATCTCAAAAAAAAAAAAAAACTAATCTTACACCTAAAGGAGCTAGAAAAAGAAGAAAAAGACCAAGCCTATAGCCAGCAGAAGAAGAAAATAATAAATATTAGAGCAGAAATAAATGATATAAAAACTTAAAAAAAATAGAACAGATCAATGAAATCAGGAGCTGGTTCTTTGAAAAATAAAAATTAAATTGATAAACCCCTAGCCAGACTTATCAAAAAGAAATGGGGCAGGAATCAATAAATAAAATCAACAAATGAGAGAGGAGAACTAACAACTAACACCATAGAAATACAAGCAATTATAAGAGATTATGAAAAACTATACACCAACAACTTGGACAGTCTGGAAAAAATGGACAAACACCTACAAACATATAAACTACCAACACTAAAACAGGAAGGAATATAAAACTTGAACAGACTGAGAACAGCAAAGAACAAAGAAATTACATCAGTAATCAAAAATTTCTCAAAAACAAAAGTCCAAGGCCACATGGCTTCACAGATGACTTTTACCAAACATTTAAAGGAGAGTTAGTACCTATTCTCAAACTATTCCAAAAATAGAAGTGTATGGAAAACTTCCAAATTCTTTTTATGATGTCAGCATTATACTGATACCAAAAACAGACCAAGATTCCACTAAAAAGCAGAACTACAGGCCAATATCCCTGATGAATATGGATACAAAAACTTTCAATAAAATATGGGGCAAATCAAATCCAACTGTATATTAAAATAATCATTCACCATGATCAAGTGGGATTTAGCCCTCTGCTGCAAGGATGGTTCAATATTCACAAATCAATCAATGTGATACACTCTTACACTAATAAAAGAAAGGATAAGAGCCATATGATCCTTTCAATAGAGGCAGAAAAGAAGACATTTGACAAAATACAGCATCTATTCATGATAAAAACCGTGAACAAAGTAGGGATAGAAGGTACATAATTCAACATAATAAATGCCATACACTAAAAACCCACAGCGAGTCTCCTCCTCAATGGGACAAACTGAGAGCTTTTCCTCTGTAGTCAGAAGAAGACAGGGATGTCCACTCTTACTACTCTCACTTAACATAGTACTGGAAGTCCTAGCCACAGCAATCAGATAACAAAAAGAAATAAAAGGCATCCAAATTGGCAAGGAAGAAGTCAAATTTTCACTATTTGTAGGTGACATGATACTCTATATAGAAAACCTGAAAGACTCCACCAAAAAATTGCTAGAGAAGATATAAGACCTCAGTAAAGTTACAGGATACAAAATCAATGTACAGAAATACATCGCATTTCTATACACCAAGAATGAAGTAGCAGAAAGAGAAATCAAGGAATCAATCCCATTTACAATTGCTCCAAAAACAATAAAATTCCTATGAATAAACCTAGCTAAAGAGGTGAAAGATCTGCATTCTCAAAACTATAAAACACTGATGAAAGAAGTTCAAGGCTACACAAAGAAATGAAAACACATTCCATGCTCATGGATTGGAAGAAAAAATAATGTTAAAATGTCTATATTACCCAAAGCAATCTACATATTTAATGCAATCCCTATCAAAGTACCAACAGCATTTTTCACAGAGCTAGAAAAAACAATCCTAAAATTTGTATGGAACCACAAAGGACCCCAAATAGCCAAAGCATTCTTGAAAAAGAAAAGCAAAGCTGGAGACATCACAATTCCAGACATCAAGTTATATTACAAAGCTGAAGTCATCAAGACACCATAGTACTGGCACAAAAATAGATAGGTCAATGGAATAGAAGATAAAACCCAGGAATAAACCCACAACTATATAGTCAGTCTTTGGCAAATATCCAATGGAAAAAAGACAGTCTCTTCAACAAATGGTGCTGGGAAAACTAGACAGGACCGTGTAAAAGAATGACACTGTACCACTTTCTTACACCATACACAAAAATATATCCAAAATGGAGGAAAGACCTTATTGTGAGACAGGAAACCATTAAAATCCTAGAGGAATGCACTGGCAGTAATCTCTTTGACATTGGCCATAGCAACTTCTGTCTCCTGAGGTAAGGGAAACAAAAGCAAAAATAAACTATTGGGACTTCATCAAAATAAAAAAATAAATAAAAAATAAACAAAACAAAACAAAAACCCTTCTGTGCAACAAAGAAAACACTCAATAAAACTAAAAGGCAACCTATGGAATAGAAAAAGATATTTGCAAATGCCATATCTGATAAAGGGTTAGTATCAAAAATATATAAAGAATGTATAAAAACTAACCACTCCAAACGAAATAAAACAGTTAAAGAATGGACAGAAGACAGGACTAGACATTTTTTTTCCAAAGAAGACAAACAATGGCTAACAGACACATGAAAATATGCTCAACATCACTCATCATCAGGGAAACACAAATCAAAACTACAATGAGATACAACCTGACAGTAGTCAGAATGGCTAAAATTAACAACACAGGAAACAATAGGTATTGGTGAGGATGCAGAGAAAGGGGAATACTGATGCACTCCTGGTGGGAATGCAAACTGGTACAGCCACTCTGGAAAACAGTAAGGAGGTTTCCTCAAAAAGTTAAAAATAGAACTACCCTACAACCCAGCAATTGCACTACTAGGTATTTACACAAAGAATTAAAAAAATACTGATTGAAAGGAATACTTCTCCCTCCAATGGTTACAAAGGCATTACAACAATAGTCAAATTATGGAAAGAGTCCAAATGCCCATTGACTGATGAATAGATAGAGAAGTTATATATATATAACTTATAATTTTACATATATATAAAATATTACTCAGCCATCAAAAAGAATGAAATCTTGCCATTTGCAACAGCATGGATGAAGCTAGAGGGTATTACACTTCAGTCAGTTAGAGAAAGACAAATACCATATGATTTCACTTATATGTGGAATTTAAGAAACAAAACAAATGAACATAGGTGGAAAAAAAGAGAGACAAACCAAGAAACAGACTCCTAACTATAGAGAACAAACTGATGGTTACTAGAAGGGAGGTGGGTGGGAGGATGGTATAGACTGGTGATGGGGACTAAGGAGGGCACTTGTGATTAGCACCAGGTGTTGTACGTAAGTATTGAATCACTAAATTCCAAATCTGAAACCAATATTACACTGTATGTAAAGTAACTGGAATAAATAAAAACTTGAGAAAAAGATAAGAAGTAAGATGTCCATAATTTTAAAATCTTGTGGAAGGAACATTCACATTAATGGTGGTTTCCATTCATTATATTCAAAATTTTATTATATAGAATAGAAAGCTCTCTTTGAACTTATTTTGTAAGATTAAAACAAAATGGGTTGTAAGTTAGAGAATATATATGGGATGAAAATATTAACCAGATCTAGCTATCAAAGTAGACTTAAAAGAGATGTTGGTAAAATGGATCTTTGAGAACATCAGTAAAATTGATGAACATTTAGCTAGATTGATTATGAAAAAAAGAGAGAAGACACAAATTATCAAACTTAAGAATGAAATTACCTCATTAAAGATTCTACACGTATTAAAAGAAAATAAGAGAATATGAAAAACAATTTTATACCAATAAATTTGACAACTTAGCTGAAATGCAAAATCTTTAAAAGTCACAAAAAAACAAAATTCACTCAAGAATCATAGGTAATCTGAATAATCCCTATGTCTATTAAATCTTTTTTAATTAATTATTTAATTTATTATTTTTATTTGTTTTATTTTTTATTAAGTTCAGTTGATATTCTACTTAAAATCTTGTACACACACAAAGGAAGAAAGATTACCAATTCTATGTGAACTCCTCCAGAAACTTTTAATATAAGAAAATGTTTCCCAACTCATTCTATGACTTATGAATAATTGGTAATCTGATTTTTTTTTAAAAAGCAGAAAAAGACATTATTTAAAAAATAAAGCTACACTCCTTATTCCCATTAGGTTGGTTACTAGTTTAAAAAAATTTTTTAAAAAACCAGAAAATAGTAAGTGTTGGCAAAGATGTAGAGAAGTCAGAATCCTTGTGCACTATTGGTGGAAATGTCTAATGGAGCAGCCACTCAAGCTCCACATAAATAACCTGGAAGCCTCTACATGTGCCCAGAAGGAGGCCCTAATATCCTGCAGCCACAGGACTGAGACTGCTGAAAATCAAATGCAGAATCTCATGGACACAAGGCAAATTGAACTGTCAACCTCACAGTGTGTCTAGTATTAAAGTTAGGGCATCGATTGGAAGAGAATGAGATCCTGTTAATGGAAACATACAGGAAGATCCTGATGAAGCTGCTGGCACTGAACATGTAAATTCTGATGAAATGTCCCCTCCTGGGGAGAAGTGTCTTCTCTACTCCCACTGGTAGCAGCTTCTCCACTTTCACTGATAGCAGTTTGTCCGTCCCTGCCTGACAGGATCAACCTTCTGCTGCCTGAGTAAAGTGTAATGGCCTCCCCTGAAGCAGTAGCCATGTAAGACAAAACTGATTCTCCTCAGGACACATCCCCGACACCCCCCTTTGCTTCTAGATCTGTAACTAGACTCAAGTCCCAGAGGGCCTTAAATTTAGGTTTAATTATGACAAGGTCTACACTCCAAAAGAATACTTTTTTTTAAATTTTATTTATTTATTTATTTGAGAGAAAGAGAGAGAGACAGAGAAACAGCACGAGAGGGGAGAGGGTCAGAGGGAGAAGTAGGCTCCCCGCTGAGCTGGGAGCCCGATGTGGGACTCGATCCCAGGACTCCGGAATCACGACTCGGGCCAAAGGCAGTTGCTTAACCAACCGAGCCATCCAGGCGCCCCACTCCAAAAGAATACTTAAGTTTTCTAATTCATATACACACAAATTTATATACACAGAAATCCAGAAAACATACCTGATAATGGATATTAAGGGTGTAGGAAAATGGTGGAAGGAACATAAAGTGGGATGGGACTGAGTACAGATTGTCCTCAACTAACAATGGTGTTACATCCTGATAAACCCATTGTAAATTGAAAGTATCTCATGCATTTAATACACCTAATCTCCCAGGAGCACCTGGGTGGCTCAGTCAGTTAAGCATCTGCCTTTGGCTCAGGTTGTGATCTCAGGGTCCTGGGATCCTGCCTCACATTGGGGTCCCTGTTCAGTGGGGAGTCTGCTTCTCCCTCTGCCCCTCCCCCCTGCTTGTGCTCGCTCGCTCTCTCTCTCCCCCCTTCTCAAATAAATAAATAAAATCTCTAAAAAATAATAATAATATACATAATCTCCCAAATATCATAGCTTAGCCTAGCCTAACTAAAACATGCTCAGAACACTTCCATTAGCCTACACTTGGGCAAAATCATCTAACACAAATCTTTTCTTTTTTTTATGCTAGTATTGAATATCTAATGTAATGCATTGATCCTGTACTGAATGTGAAAAACAGAGGGGCTTTATGGGTGCAGAAGGGTTGTAAGTGTATTGGTTGTTTACCCTTGTGACTGTGTGGTTCACGGGGAGCTGCAGCTTACTACCAATGCCTAGCACCATGAGAGACAATCCTATCACAGCATTAGCCCAGAAAAAAATCAAAGTTCAAAATTTGAAATATAGTTTCTACTGAATGTGTATTCACATTCAGTGAATGTGCACCCTTGTAAAGTAGAAAAAGCATAAGTTGACCATTGTGAGTTGGGCACCAACTATATAATGATTTGCTCTCACAAAGCACCTATTCTGCATTTAATGTTGCTGACTAGGGGGATAGCAAGAACTGTAACAACTTGGTTTTTTTGAGTCTTGGTTGGTTGACTGAAACATGAACCAAATGGTGACCCATAGTGAGCATATTAGACATGCAACCCCTGCCTTGGTTTAATGTAGAGGCAGGAGTTCGAAGGCTTAGGGAAATTGGAATATCAGAGTGGATTTGTCATTGAAAACATACTCAAAAAAATGGGATAGAATATACATACCCTTCACCACTACTGTGAGAAAAAACTATATGAAGAGAGCCTCAGCATCCTTGAAGAGCTCTGTGATTACTCTTTATAGGCCAGACCTTACAGTGGGCACTATAGTCATTGAATTGGGAAACCTAGATGCAATGAAAGTAATTGGATCCCAATGCAAGGGACAAGTGGTGGCCTTCAATGGCCAAATACAAACTGGGCACAGTTCCCATAACAGAACAGAGTCAAAGCAGCAGTCAGAATAGTCTGACTTGTGCAGACCTATGGCATTGGCTGGTGGATCTAGGGTGTACCTAGAAGTGAAATAAGTGGGAAACCTAATAAATTCTTACTTGATCTGTATAAATAGAAAAGTTCTATCTAGGTCAAGTGAACAAATGTCAAACCTGAATACAAAAATATGGAGTGTTATAGTCCCTCAATGAATTCCCAGACTTGAGCCAGTTTATACACCCAGACTCCCGAAGAGGAGACCAGGTCCCCTTGAAGAATTACCCTGGAACACCACCTTTTACTGGGTGCCTTAGGGGAAAGGAAATAATCATACTTTGGGGGGAATACTGTACACTGGCTCCAAACTGACTAAATTCTAGGAGAACCCAAACATCATCATGGTCCACAAGTCAGACTACAAGCTCATGGTAGTCATGTGACCAATAAAGTTTTAGCTCAGGTCTGTCTGAGACAGACAGACTGTCTGAGACAGACTATTCATTGGAACAGATCTACTCACCAGCAGAATCACCATGTTGTCATGTGACCAATAAAGTTTTAGCTCAGGTCTGTCTGAGACTGACAATAGTCTGAGACAGACTATTGATTGGAATAAAGCTACTCACCAGCAGAATCACCATGTTGGTTCCTTGACCTGTAGAATCAGGGATATTATGGTGGGAAAGGCCAAGTGAAAGCCACCAAAACTACCTCTACCTAAGAAAATAGTAAAATAAAAGCAGTACTGCACCCCTCAAAGAGTTGCGAAGGTTAATGCCACCACCATCAAGGATTTGAAGGATACAGAGGTAGTGATTCCCACCACATCCTCATGCAAGTTGCCTCTTTGACCTCTGAAGAAGATGGATGCATCTTGGAAAATGGCAAGAATTATTGTGAGCTTAACTACATGGTACCTGCAATTGTAGATGTTGTACCAGATGTGGTTTCATTACTTTGAGCAATGAACCACTCTTCTACATACTACCCTCTCCTGAACTGTTTATTACATCTAACAGGTGTTTGGGCTTTTGTTTTTGTTTTTGTTTTTTTGTGGACTGGTTAGGATTTTCCATATGTAAGACCATGTAGTCAACAAATAGAGACATTGTTACTTCTTCTTTTCCAATTCTGATGTTTATATTCCTTTTTCTTGCCTCCATTGAATAGGAGTGGTGAAAGTGGGCACTCTTGCCTTATTTCTGATCTTAGAGAAAACCTTTCAAACTTTCACCCTTTTTTTAAGATTTTATTTATTTATTTGAGAGAGAGAGAATGAGAGACAGAGAGCATGAGAGGGAGGAGGGTCAGAGGGAGAAGCAGACTCCCCGCTGAGCAGGAAGCCTGATGTGGGGCTCAATCCCAGGATCCCAGGATCATGACCTGAGCCAAAGGCAGTCACTTAACCAACTGAGCCACCCATGTGCCCCTCAAACTTTCACCCTTGAGATGATGTTGACTAAGGACTTGTAAAATATGGCATTTATATGTTCCAGTATGTTCCTTCTATACCCAGCATGTTGTGATGCTTTTTATTATAAAAGGGTGGTGTATCTTATAAAATGTTATTTCTTCATCTATTAAAATGATCAGATGATTTTTATCTTTCACTCTCTTCATGTGATGGAATGCATTTATTGACTTCTGTATGTTGATTCATCCTTGCATCCTTAAATGACTCACAATTGATCATGGGGTATAATCTTTTTTAGGTGCTGTTGAATTTGCTTTGCTAATATTTTGTTGAGAATTTTCTCATCTATATTTGTGAGCAGTATTGACCTATAATTTTCTTTTCTTGTGGGGTCTTTACATGGCTTTGGTAACAGGGTAATAATGCTGGCCTTGTAAAATTAGTTTGAATGTTCTTTCCTCTTCAACTTTTGGAAAGAGTTTGAGAAGGATTAGCATTAATTCTTTAAATGTTCAATAAAACTCACCAGTGAAACATCTGGTCCTGGGTTTTTCTTTGTTGGGGGATTTTTGATCACTGATTCAATTTCCTTACATGTTATTGGTCTGTTCAAATTTCTATTTGTTCATAATTCAATCTTGGCAGGTTGTATGTTTCTAAAAATATGTCTATTTCTTCTTGGTCATTCAATTTGTTGATATATACCTGTTCATAGTAATCCCTTATGCCCTTTGTATATCTGTGGTATCAATTACAATGCCTCTACTTTCATTTTTAATTTTTTTTTAATTTGGTTCTTCTATCTGTTCTCCATTAGGTGAACTAAAGGTTTTTTGGTTTTATCTGCTTTTTCAAAGAACCAAGACTTAATTTTGTTAATTTTTCTATTGTTTTCCTGTTCTCTAATTCATATATTTCTGCTCTAATCTTTATTTTATTCTTCCATCTGGCAACTTAGGACTTATTTTTTATTCTTTTCCTAGTTTCCTTGAGGTGTAAAGTTAGGTTATTTATTTGAGAGCTTTTTTTTTTCTTGATGTATGATTTCTTGCTATGAACCACTCATTTGGAATGGCTTTAGTTGTATTGCATAACTTTCAATATTTTATGTTTCTATTTTTGTTTGTATCAGATATTATTCAGTTCCTTTTATTTCCCTTTTGATTTGTCATTCCATTGTTTTTACAGCACTGTGTTGTTTAATTTCCACAAATGGGAGAAAGAAAGACAAATCTTTATAGAAAAATTTCAAATTTCAAATACTACCTTTTAAAGAGGTTTAACACCACCTAGAGTGAACAGGACTTGGTGACTTTGTACAAAGGACACAGAGTAGAAGGCAGAAAATGGCAACTCCACAGTAGAAATACCTGGCAAACACTAAATTAACCAAGCGATAAGGTTAATAACTCCAGTAATGTCATTGGATAACATGTATCCCTGATAAGATTTGATTTCACCTTTGGAACTGCCATTCTAGAAACCCATAACTCCAGTCTGACATGAGAAAAACCTTAGAAAAACAAAAATTGAGAGGCATTTTACATACAACCTGACCACAAGAAAAGACTGCAAGTGTCACAGATCGAAGGAAATGTGATGACTAAATGTCATGTTGTATTCTCAATTAAACCTTTTAAAAAAAGAATACTAATTGAGGAAGTGATGAAATTCTAATACAAACTGGAGATTCTTTATTAGCAATGTATCAATGTTCAGTAGTTTGGGTTTTGACTGTGGTAATATAAGATGATTACATTAAAGGAAACTAGGTGAGTATAAGGAAACTCTGTACTATGTCGGCAACTAAAATTATTATAAAATAACATAATTTTTTAAATTACATTTAAGGAATACTCTTGTGCAAAAATATGTAACACACAGTGCTATTAGTCATTTGAAGAAAATAGAAGATTTAAAATCTATCAGTGATTTTGCAAAAGGTCATAACAAAGATCTTTCTGTTTGCCTAATATTTAAATGTTTTATTGAGTGGTTATTGTCTTGTTAAAATTTTGTTTTAACTCTCTTTCAAAGTAATAATATTTCTTTCTTCAAAGAGCAAAATATTTACTACTAATGGCTGTAGCCAGTTATTATTCAAATACTACATGGGACAGAAAAGAAAATAAACTTGCAGTGTATTTAGTGTATAAGGGAAGTCAGAAAATATAAAACTGATTCTTAATTTTTATCATCAGAGAAATAAGGCATAAAGACTATTTTAAAAAATGTAATATCACTGATTATTTTTAAGAATAAGTATGCTTCAAAGATGACAAATATTGTGTTCCCAACACTAACATTTTCTTAGTACTCATCTTTTCCATATTTTATTTATTTATTTTTTTAAGTAGGCTCCATACCCTGCATGGAGCCCAATGTGGGGCTTGAACTCATGACCCTGAGATCAAAACCTGAGCTGAGATAAAAAGTCAGATGCTCAAATGACTGAGTCACCAAAGCTCCCCTCCATAATTTAAATGTTGAGTTATTTAAGCTTGTTTTGTAGTTCTTGATACTAATTAATGGCTACCCGAGGCTTACATGAATAGGTTCTTTTTTTTAACTTATTTTCATATTTTTTTAATTCTTTAAAGAATTTAGTGCTTGAGTTTCAGATGATTTTGTGTATAACTACATGTACATATACTTGATATTAAGACAGAAAGGAAAGCCAACAAAAACTTAACAATACCTATTAGTTTTACTATTACCTAATAATAAAATATATGATTTATTTTTTAGAAATTTCAAATTATTTCAGGATTGAAATGACACCTACAAAGTGCTTAGCACAGTGCTGACTTCTTGTAAAGTGTTCAGTAATTTGGATGAATTAATATAAAAAATTAGAGAAAGTAACTTGTAAAGTGAGGCATAATCAGTGAAGACTAAGAGAACTATGTTGAATATGAAACATTAAAGAATTAATGAAATTTTTGGAAATAATGGGGCACATGTGTTGTATGATTAAAATAACTATTACAGTCTATCATTCGTTTAAAACAATAAAGTGCTATAAAAAGGTGTACCAGTGAAAAGGAAATGATCAAGAAGTGGGGCAGAGAATTGACCTTTTGATTAAGTGGAGGAAAGTAGTAACTAAGAAGGGAAACATTTGACGGACTTAGAAATTTGAGAAGCTAAGTCCTAAACAAATAATTTCAGGGTCTGATATTCCCATCACGATGGTGTTGAGTGCTGACCTTGCCAGAAGGCTGTTGTGGTGAAGTCTCTAGCAGTTGGAGAGAGCAGGACACAAATGAGAAATGGCTTTAGAAAACCCAAAGGAAGTATAGCCAGAACAAAAGTAGGATTATTCTTTCACAGGCTGCCTATGGTTATCCTTTGATTGCACTCATACTGTTTGAACATTTCTGTAAACCCTTGCTTTTACTACAAAAACAGATTTCCCATTACATCATTTCTCCAGGCTAGAACTAAATGGAGGATGTTTACAAATGTGCCACTCCCAAAAGTTTTTCCATAGGAATGGAATCCACAACTGAAATATATCACTTTACTGTGTTTTTCTGTGATTCTTGAATGTGAAAACAGATAAAGCTATTTCATACTTCTTCTAGTGAGCTGGAATCCATATATTTCACCTGATTTGTCACCATTTACTTATGATACCACAGGCAAACTTCCTCAGACTACAAAGGAGGAAGCTCACATATTTCTATTCTTTATAATTACAGACTGCAGGGGAAGGGCACCAAAAATTATTAAGACTTGAAATTTAGTTTAAATATACTCTATATTTATGCTGGAATGAGCTGAAAAGCAGACTGCAAATACAGCATGTTATGGGGAAAAAGTGTTTCAAAAGGTAAAACAATTGAATTTAGATGTATTTTAAAGAAGTTAGGGATTGAGTGGTTTTCAATCTAATAAACCATAAGACTTGAAGAATTTGCTGTTCAAAATCTCTTTCAGATAAATGTGAGGAATGATAGACTATTGGTGTTCATGGATTTTCACTTAACTGATACTATAGTAGTTTAGAAGATGGATTTAATTATCTCATTAAGAACAGTTTCTATTTAGAACCCTGAAGGTTAGTGTCTGTTATAGGGATTATATTTAGAATCTTAACATTTAGTGGTGATGCTCTCATGGTGATGGTGGTCTTTTATTTTTTTTAATATACTGTATTTGGATTCTGTGCAAAATGGGCATGGCTCTTTCATCTTCTCTGTTGAATATGATCAAAGTTATATTGCCCTTTCATCTTCTTTGTTGAAAAAACTGCCTATTTCCGTATTAAAATATGCAAATTAGAAGCCGGAAGTGCAAATATGAACTGCTTTCTCACACTTTCACGTGTAGCTGACAAATACTGAAGCCCCTTGGGAACAAGAGCAGAGGGCATATAGAACCCAGACGAATCTCCTTACGTCCCAGCTCCCACTTCTCTTCCATACACCTGCTGGGGCTCCCCTCTTCTGTTTGGACCAGACTCCAGTACCAGAGGAAGCTGCACCCCACGGACACAGGTATCACCAACTCTATCTGCATCTCTTGCTCTCAGCGCATCTCACTGGTACTGGTGCCCCTTGACTGCGTATACAGAGCACAAAGAATAGAGATTAAACAAACAAACAAAAAATCTAGTCAATTTCGCCTTGCAGGCAGACAAACCAATCAATTCTGATTTAAAAATTACAAGATGAATTTTTTCATGCTTTACCATTGAATATAACTATAGTTTTCTTAGCTAATATTTCAATATATCCCTGGCATTAACCACATGTGTTAATAGAGCAAATGGTCACATCAATAAAGGTAGGATATGAATATTAACTAATTATTTAATCAATGATTAATTTTTCTTGTCTACATAATAAAGTGTTTCTCTACTTCACATCCACATCGAGACTTTGCTTATTTATGTGTATAGCTTCCACATTGTGGTATATTGCAGACTTGGCAAACAACTTTTAAAGGCATTATAAATATTTTTCCATACAGTCATGTTTTCTTAGGAAAAGCTATCTTGTGGGAAATTATTAAATATAAGTAAATATAATGAACATAGAGGCTTATATACTTCTAATTTTATAAAAGACAACAAACCAGCATAATTCTCTGAAAATATTAAAATATAAAAAAAGTGTTGCATTTGATGGTACACTGGTAAAAAGTGAACATAAGAATTTTAAAATTTTTTGTGGAATCAGAATTCTATTTCATATAAATTCCTTTGTTTGATTTTAAAATAATATTTAAAATACTTGAAAGAAATTAACTCTTCAAAAATTTGCAAGGAGAATTGCTTGCTTTTAGCGTATGCCTTCAAATTTTATGGAAATACCACAACACACCCCACAGAAGCACAGCTAAACCAAATTGGTCCTAATTGTAGGGCATTCATTTTTAACATCATGTTGGAAGAGTTGACAATAATCCTTTGGAGATTATGGGAAACAAATTGTCTTTGAGTCATAAAAAAGAAACAGTAAAGATAAATCGAATAAAAATACATCAGGAAAGATCACGAGGGAGAAATTTTAGAATAACCTTTTATAACACTATTTTATTTTTACAATACAAATGACTCATAGAAATTTTTTGGTATTTTCCTGGATAGGGACAATTTTTAAATGTAGTGTAAATATATCATAGATCATAACATTAGTACACTTTTAAAATTTACTTAATACCACGTCTGGAAAACTCCAGGTGGTAAGTGAATGACAATACCTAAGCATGTATAGAGATATGCTAATCAATGGTAAAAGAAAATAATCTGAGGCAAAAATCTTTCTTGGAAGAAAATTGAAAGACAAAATCATATATTAGCAATTAAATGGCATGAAATACTAATTTCAGTGGTATACAGAAAACCCAGGAAGGGCAGAAGGTGAAAACTTACTTCAAAAAACAGGTGTCAATCTTTGTGTCTTTTAGAATTGTATCTTAAAGTTTCTCAGAGGTGAATGAAAATATATAACATATGCAGAGATCAAACAGCCTCCAGCAAAGAAGCAAATGCAAAAAGAAAGTATTTTTCCCCAAACCTTACTGAATCTCGATATTATTTTCTGTTCCTTGTTAAATATTTTTTTTTTCTAAAAGGGGCACCTGGGTGGCTCAGTCAGTTAAGCATCTGATTTCAGCTCAGGCCATGGTCTCTTGGTCCTGGGATCCAGCCCAGCATTGGGATCCTGGCTCAGTGGGGAGTCTGCTTTCCCTCTCACTCCTTGTCTACTTCCCCCCCTCCCCACCACTCATCCTCTTTCTCTCTCTCTCAAATGAATAAATAAAATCTTTAATTTTTGTTCTTAAAAATTTCATTATATTTTAACATTTGATGCATTATGTCTAACTTATGTCCAAGGTTTTGTCCTTTAAAAGATTTGCCTGATGGACTTAATCTACTAAGCAGAAAACAATTCCATTGATCTCCTTTATTTGGGAAAAATCCTATTCTGCCAACTCTGTTCATGCACATGAATAACTTACATGCTTTCTCAGAAATAATGTGAATATGAAGCCATAATTACATTTCTGTCTTAATCTTCAGAGATGAAAGATCAGCCAGTTTACTCAGAAGTAAAAACACTTACTTCAAACTTCAATCAGACAAAGACAAGAAAAATGGAATTATCCATAGAAAAAGGTAAAGTACATGTAGAATACCTAGCTTACCTGTCCTCCAATTGCTTTACTTGTATGTATGTGATTCAAGTAACTTAAAACAGATGTGACTGACCCAAATAAGAGTCAGCTTGCCCAGTTTCATGAGTTTGTTTAAACTATATCTTATGATGTAAGTGAAAAAGCAGTGTTGAAAACCAAATACCCATTGTTAGTATATTCCAGAGAATTAAAGTAGTTTGAGTGCTATAATTATATATCCATAATTGAGTCAAGTATGGAAATTATTTCTTTTCAATTTGTTTGGAAACAAATGTGGATTTCCTGATGTCACCACTGACTCATTCTATGATGTTTCAAGAAATGACAGTTGATTAACATTATTTGATACATGTTTGTGATTACAATTTCTTCTATATAATAACTGTGGCTATTCCTAATGTTGAGAACAGAAGTGAGGCTCCAGTGAGACAACTGTGGATGTTTGAATAACTATGCAAACATATGATGTTACAAACTAATAAATACCTTCTGATTGTGTGTCTTTAAAAGTGATTTCTACAGATATATTTTAGAAGTATGTTTACTTTTTTGAAACCAAGTCCATATATCTGATATTCCACTTTGAACCCTTAAACCACTGAGATAAATCAGGGGATTATTTTGATAAAGGTAGAATCAGTGAGTTCCCTAACAGATACGTGCTAACAGAGTTGAGAGCAGAATCTAGGCATTTAACTCTCAGTTCACTATTGTTTCCAACTGATAATGCCCCTTTCAATTTATCATTCCCAGTTTGAAGACTTTCAAGAGTTAGGGTCTTGAATTTATGGGAACGTCTCCCTCAAAACCCTGCTCTTTAATTCAATTTTTTCTCTACTGACCTCTTCCATGTCTTGTTTTCACCCTGGGCAGGGTCTTCAGTGCCATTTGTCTGGTGTCTCACAGTAGTGATCCTTGGAATCTGCTGTTTCTTTCTCCTTTTAGCAGCTGGAGTCTTGGGATTCTTTGGTAAGTTAAACAAGATCTGTGCCTAGAACCAAATATCTCCTGCTTTAGGAATAACTACTTTTAGTGGTCTTCCTCTCCTGCTAGTTGCATAGCTATGATCCCTAGTTCTACCCAGGAAGCCCTTCCACCTTCATCACTAATGTTATTACTTGGCCATTTACAACATTGCTCAGAAGCCTCCGATGGCTCCTTTACTTATAAAGCCTGGATCATATTCAAGATATTTCCAGAAAAGCTTGTATTTGAGGTTTTGTTGATGGTCAGTCATACTGGGTGCAGAGTAAATTTCTCTCTCCCCTCTGACACCTCTTTTCAATAAACTGTCCAGTCTTCTTAGTTCTACCTCCATGTTTCCATTCTGCAGCACAAATTTAGTCTTTAAATTGTTTATTCTCATAAATGCTTAATACAGTCATCAATAGTTTTCTCCTGTACTATTCCAATAACCTCCTAAATTATGCTGAAGTCAACAGACTCTCAAACTCCTATTGAAATAGCCAAAAAACTTCTATAAATATATCTCTGAACATGCCTCCAAATGCCAAGAAAACATTAACAGGTTTTCATTCTTTCCTGAATTAAGTTAAAGTTCCCCTACTTACATTTATTTCATGAATCATAATCTTATTTCAATGAAACAATTTTTAGCTCACAAGTCATGGTTCAAGGGCTTACAGACTCTCAGTGATCTTATCAAGATTTAGTACATTTTCTTAAATAAATGTTTCTTACTTTAACATATGTCCTTAGGCAAATTCCAAAGACTTTAAATGGTTGATATTTTATAATGGTGGTTTTCATTAGTTATGTTTATTTGGCCAAGGAGCATTTCTACACAGATTATCATCCCACCATTCTGGTGGGAAGACTCATCTATGTGTATATTGATATACCCTTTAGAAGTTAAAACCTTTACATTTATTAGCCATAACACTTTCGGGACATCTTACATGTAATAGATGCTTACTTAGTATCTTCTGGATTGAAATATAGTTTACATTTCAGTCCTGCATCTAACATACTATAGCAATATTGAGACAAGCAATTCTGCTGTATTTGTGTCAGATCCATTTAGATCTTACCTTATAGAGAGGAAGGTATGGAACAACCTTAGGATGATTCAATTTATATAATCCGAGTACCTCATAGTGCCGCAATTCAAGTGTTTTATTCCCTATTAATTAAAGAACGCCTAGAAAAATTTCTAGGCTATGGGTTTTTTTTCACCCTATTTTTCTCTCTTCAGGTTCTGAGAAATGAGTTTTACACCAAGATTTGCTTTTATTTAATTGTTTTTTTTTTTACAAATGCAATTTAATTAATAGTACAATCCTTTTTGAAATGTATTCATCCTTAACTTGAGATTTGGAGATCAATGGATGTAATTTACTTTTTAGTAGTTATAGGTTATTTGTAAGTTATTGTGGCAAAAAATACAGGGCTACATTTATGGTGATCTTAGACATTTTTCCTTTAAATAAACTTATTTAAATTGAAATAGTTAACATAACATACTGCTTATATAATTATATGGATTGAGTGCAAATACAGAAAATTTGTCATATGGCATATAAATGACTAAGGTTTACAAAAAGTACAAAAACACTAATTCAAATGAATACATGCACTCCCATATTTTTAGCAGCATTATTATCTAGCCAAGAAGTGGAAACAGCCCAAGTGTCCTTTGGCTGATGAATGGATAAAGAAGATGTAATGTGTGTGTGTGTGTGTATGAATATTATTCAGCCAGAAAAAAATGATCTCTTGTTATTTGCAACCACATGGATGGAGCTAGAAAATATAATGCTAAGTGAATTAAGTCAGTCAGAGTAAGACAAATGCCATATGATTTCACTCATATGAGGTATTTAAGAAACAAATGATAAAGGAAAAAAGAGAGCGAGACAAACTAAAAAACAGACTCTTTATCATAAGAAAACAAACTGATGGTTAGCAGAAGGGAAGGCAGTGGGGGGATGGATGAAATAAGTGATGGGAATTAAGGAGTGCACTTGTGATGAGCACTGAGTGATATATGGAATTGTTGAATCACTATATTGTGCACCTAAAACTAATATAACAGTGTATGTTAACTATACCTGAATCAAAATAAAAACAGTAAAAAAAAAAAAGAAAAAGAAAAATACCAGTTATTCCAAGTGTCTATCCGTCGATGAATGGATAAAGATGTGGTATATATACAATGGAAAGATACTCAGCTATTAAAAAAATGAGATCTTGCCATTTGCAGCAATATGGACAGACCTAGAAGGTATTATACTAAGTGAAATAAGTCAGAGAAAGGCAAATACCGTATGATTTCACTTATCTGTACAATTTAAGAAACAAAACAAGTGAACAAAGAAAAATGGAGATGAACAAAAATACAGAGAACAAACTGGTGGTTGCGAGAGAGAAGGTGGGTGGGGGGATGGATGAAACAGATGAAGGGAACTAAGAATATGCTTATCTTGGTGAGCATGATTAATGTATAGAATTGTTGAATCATTATATTGTGCATTTGAAACTAAAATAACACTGTAGTTAATTATACTTCAATTTAAAAACAAGTAAATGGGGTTTAAAAAGCAGTGCTTAATAAGAGTTTGAGTTTTAAAAGGAGCATCTTTAAAATAGTTTATATACTTATTGAAATATATTGTTTCTCCTTAAAAATAAGTAAAATATTACATATAAACCATCAACTGTTCTCTTTAAAAGACAATTCTGTTAAATGTATTGATTTAAAGATGTATTCCATTTTACATATACACACTATATCTTTATCCATTCATCTATTGATGGATTATTAGGTTGCTTCCATTTCTTAGTTATTTTAAATAATGCTTCAAGAAACATAGAGGTGTATATATCTTTTTGAGTTCTTGTTTTCATTTTCTTGGGTAAATACCCAGTATTTGATTTATTAGAACATATGGTATTTCTATTTTTTTTTTTGAGGAAACTACATACTGTTTTCCACATGACTGCACCAATCTGTGTTCCTCCAACAGTGCACAAGGGTCCTCTTGAGTATTATTCAGTCATAAAAGAGAAAGAAACCTTGTCTTTTGCAACAGTACAGATGGATGTAGAAGGTTTTATGCTAAATGGAATAAGAGAAGAAAAATACCAAATGATTTCTCTTATATGTAGAATTTTTTAAGTACATACAAACAAAAACCAAAAACAGTCCATAAATACAGAGAACAAACTAATGGTTACCAGGGGGGAAGATGGAAGGGGGATGAGTAAAATGGGTGAAGGGGAGTGGAAGGCACTGGCTTCCAGTTATGGAATGAATAAGTCACAGTAATGAAAGATACAACATAGGGAATGTATTCAGTGGTATCATACTAGCTTTGCATGATGACAGATGGTCGCTACACACATCTGTAAAATCTTGCAAAAGATACTGAGTTGTATAAAAACTTTTGAGTTTGAAGTGACTGCAAATATCCAAGTGTAGAGCTGGTAATGTTATAGTTGTAGGACTGCAGCACAGAAAATTCAGGAAAGCAATTGTGCCTCTAAATTATTTTTCATGATTCCCATATCTTTGCACTTGTGTTCATCCTTTGCTTAGCAATCAAGTGATATTTAAAATCTGATAATTTGGCTTTACTGTTAAGTAGCTTTCAAAAGCTAAACAAACTCCATATCAATGATTCTCAAAGAATGGGGTAGGGATACAGTCTTTATGATGATTACGGCCATTAGATTAACTAGCAGAATATTGAACATTACTGGTATTTCACAAGTGTACTTGTGTGGATATTAAAACTCTTTAGACTGAGGTCCTGTGTTAACAACTTAGGATCTATATAAAATTTTATCTTTTTTATGATATGATTTTTGTTTTTCTTCACAGCCTTATTCCCCTAAAACCCCTTACATACAGTGTACCTTCTGGATGTACTAACTTTGAACCAAGTTAATACACCATGTTGTCTCCATTTCTCAATTTTAGAAAATTGAGTGCACAAATCTAGAATTTTATTATTCATCCTTTTCACTTTCCTATCTCTCATCCATAGACAAACAGCAACTTTAAGATCAACATTAATATGTGAAGTCTTGCTGACCTATCACACTATTCTAGAACATGTATTTACTCAGTCAGCCCTCTTCTGAGTTTTAAGAGCAGCTCTCCATTATCTTTGCTCTTTCACCCACCATATAGTCCTCTAATTGCATGCTCTCCCCATTATAGTGAGTTCCTTGAAGCCAGAAGCTTTACATTTCCGATTGTTATATTATCAAGGTCTAGTAAGATGTCTTGTCATTAATTTATGTATTTTCCACAAATGAGGTAAAAGTGTGTAAGTCATATTCAGAGAAGAGATGCTTAAAAACTACAGGAATAAAAATGGTCCTTACTCATGGACATTGACTAATATGTTAAAATTAAAATTATGCCTTTTATTCAGCCCCATGTTGTTTCCTTCAAGCTAATGATGTAGACTAAAGTTTTCCAGGGTCAGAAGACAATCCAAACAAAGAATCTTTCATGGGACAACATAACACAAGAAGACAAATCCATATTTGAAAACATGATTTTCAAAGAGCTTCCACCTAACACAGGTATGCAGATATGGATTGAAGACTGAGACCTACAGGTTCATACCATTCCCACCAACAGTGTAGGACGGTTCCCCCTTCTCCACATCCCCACCAACATCTGTCATTTCCTGACTTGTTAATTTTAGCCATTCTGACTGGTGTGAGGTGGTATCTCATTGAGATTTTGATTTGGAATTCCCTGACGCCAAGTGATGTTGAGCACTTTTTCATGTGTCTGTTGGCCATTTGGATGTCTTCTTTGCAGAAATGTCTGTTCATGTCTTCTGCCCATTTCTTGATTGGATTATTTGTTCTTTGGGTGTTGAGTTTGATAAGTTCTTTATAAATTTTGGATACTAGCCCTTTATCTGATATGTCATTTACAAATATCCTCTCCCATTTTATCGGTTGTCTTTTGGTTTTGTTGACTGTCTCCTTTGCTGTGCAAAAGCTTTTTATCTTGATGAAGTCCCAATAGTTCATTTTTGTCCTTGCTTCCCTTGCCTTTGGCGATGTTTCAAGGAAGAAGTTGCTGTGGCTGAGGTCGAAGAGGTTACTGCCTCTGTTCTCCTCAAGGATTTTGATGGATTCCTGTCTCACATTTAGGTCTTTCAACCATTTTGAGTCTATTTTTGGGTGTGGCATAAAGAAATGGTCCAGTTTCACTCTTCTGCATGTGGCTGTCTAATTCACCCAACACCATTTGTTGAAGAGACTGTCTTTTTCCCATTGAACATTCTTTCCTGCTTTGTCAAAGATGAGTTGACCGTAAAGTTGAGCATCCATTTCTGGGCTCTCTATTCTGTTCCACTGATCTATGTGTCTGTTTTTGTGCCAGTACCATGCTGTCTTGATGATGACAGCTTTGTAATAGAGCTGGAAGTCCGGATTGTGATGCCGCCAGCTTTGCTTTTCTTTTTCAACATTCCTCTGGCTATTTGGGGTCTTTCTGGTTCCATACAAATTTTAGGATTATTTTTTCCATTTCTTTGAAAAAAGTGGATGGTATTTTGATAGTAATTGCATTAAATGCATAGATTGCTCTAGGTGGCATTGACATTTTAAACATTTGTTCTTCCAATCCATGAGCATGGAAAGTTTTTCTATTTCTTTGTGTCTTCCTCAATTTCTTTCATGAGTGTTTTATAGTTTTCTAAGTACAGATCATTTGCTTCTTTAGTTAGGCTTATTTCTAGGTATCTTATGGTTTTTGGGTGCAATTGTAAATGGGATTGACTCCTTAATTCTCTTTCTTCTGTCTTATTGTTGGTGTTTAGAAATGCCACTGATTTCTGTGCATTGATTTTATATCCTGCCACTTTAATGATTTCCTGTATGAGTTCTAGCAGTTTTGGGGTGGAGTCATTTGGGTTTTTCACATAAAGTATGATATCATCTGCAAAAAGTGAGAGTTTGACTTCTTCTTTGCCGATTTGGATGCCTTTTATTTCTTTTTGTTGTCTGATTGCTGAGGCTAGGACTTCTAGCTCTATATTGAATAGCAGTGGTGATAGTGGACATCCCTGCCGTGTCCCTGACCTTAGGGGAAATTCTTTCAGTTTTTTCCCATTGAGTATGATATTCACTGTGTTTTTTTCATAGATGGCTTTTATGATATTGAGGTATGTACCCTCTATCCCTACCTGTGAAGAGTTTTGATCAAGAAAGGATGCTGTAGGGGTGCCTGGGTGGCTCAGTCGTTAGGCGTCTGCCTTTGGCTCAGGTCATGATCCCAGGGTCCTGGGATCGAGCCCCGCATCAGGCTCCCTTCTCGGCGGGAAGCCTGCTTCTCCTTCTCCCACTCCCCCTGCTTGTGTTCCCTCTCTTGCTGTGTCTCTCTCTGTCAAATAGATAAATAAAATCTTTAAAAAAAATAAAAATAAAAAAAGAAAGGATGCTGTACTTTGTCAAATGCTTTTTCTGCATCTATTGAGAATAGCATATGGTTCTTGTCTCTTCTTTTATTAATATATTGTATCACATTGATTGATTTGCAGATGTTGAACCAAGCTTACAGCCCAGGAATAAATCCCACATGGTCATGGTGAATAATCCTTTTAATGTACTGTTGGATCCTATTGGCTAGTATTTTGGTGAGAATTTTTGCATCCATGTTCATCAGGGATATTGGTCTGTAATTCTCCTTTTTGATGGGGTCTTTGTCTGGTTTTGGGATCAAGGTAATGCTGGCCTCATAAAATGAGTTTGGAAGTTTTCCTTCCATTTCTGTTTTTGGAATAGTTTCAGAAGAATAGGTACTAATTCTTCTTTAAATGTTTGGTAGAATTCCCCTGGGACACCATCTGGCCCTGGGCTTCTGTTTGTTGGGAGATTTTTGATTACTGTTTCAATTTCCTTGCTGGTTATGGGTCTGTTCAGGTTTTCTATTTCTTCCTGGTTCAGTTTCGGTAGTTGATACATCTCTAGGAATGCATCCATTTCTTCCACATCGTCTAATTTGCTGGCATATAGTTGCTATAATATGTTCTTATAATATATTTCTTTGGTGTTGGTTGTGATCTCTCCTCTTTCATTCATGATTTTATTTATTTGAGTCCTTTCTCTTTTCTTTTTGATAAGTCTGGCCAGGGGTTTATCAATCTTGTTAATTCTTTCAAAGAACCAGCTCCTAATTTCGTTGATTTGTTCTTTTGGTTTCTAGTTCATTGATTTCTGCTCTGATCTTTATTATTTCTCTTCTCCTGCTGGGTTTAGGCTTTATTTGCTGTTCTTTCTCCAGCTCCTTTAGGTGTAGGGTTGTTTATTTGAGACTTTCTTGTTTCTTGAGAAAGGCTTGTATTGCTATAACTTTCCTCTCAGGACCATCTTTGCTGCATCCCAAAGATTTTGAACAGTTGTGTTTTCATTTTCATTTGTTTCCATGAATTTTTTCAATTCTTCTTTAATTTCCTGGTTGACCCCTTCATTCTTTAGTAGGATGCTCTTTAGCCTCCATGTATTTGAGTTCTTTCTGACTTTCCTCTTGTGATTGAGTTCTAGTTTCAAAGCATTGTGGTCTGAAAATATGCAGGGAATGATCCCAGTCTTTTGGTAATGGTTGAGACCTGATATGTGACCCAGTACATTCTGGAGAATGTTCCATGTGCACTAGAGAAGAATGTATATTCTGTTGCTTTAGGGTGGAATTCTCTGTATATATCTGTGAAGTCCATCTGGTCCAGTGTATCATTTAATTTATTTCTTTGTTCATCTTCTGATTAGATGATTAGTCCATTTCAGTGAGGGGAGTGTTAAAGTCCCCTACTATTATTGTATTATTGTTGATGTGTTTCTTTGCTTTTGTTATTAATTGGCTTATATAATTGGCTGCTCCTATGTTAGGGTCATAGATATTTATAATTGTTAGATCTTCTTGTTGGATAGACCCTTTAAAGAGGATATAGTGTCCTTCCTCATCCCTTAGTATAGTCTTTGGTTTAAAATCTAATTTGTCTGGTATAAGGATTGCCACCCCAGCTTTCTTTTGGTGTCCATTAGCATGGTAAGTGGTTTTCCACCCCCTCACTTTCAATCTGGAGGTGTCTTTGGGTCTAAAGTGGGTCTCTTGCAGACAACAGATCAATGGGTCTTGTTTTTTAATCCAATCTGATAGCCTGTGTCTTTTGATTGGGGCATTCAGCCCATTTACATTCAGGGTAACTGTTGAAAGATTAATTTAGTGCCATTGTATTGCCTGTAAGGTGACTATTACTGTATAATGTCTGTGTTCCTTTCTGTTCTATGTTACTTTTAGGCTCTCTTTGCTTAGAGGACCTCTTGTAATATTTCTTGTAGGGCTAGTTTGGTGTTTGCCACTTCTTTTAGT
Source organism: Neomonachus schauinslandi (assembly GCF_002201575.2). Taxonomy (NCBI): domain Eukaryota; kingdom Metazoa; phylum Chordata; class Mammalia; order Carnivora; family Phocidae; genus Neomonachus; species Neomonachus schauinslandi. The sequence goes on along the minus strand of NC_058407.1, from coordinate 93,444,553 downwards.
TTTTGTTTGTCCTGGAAGCTTTTTATCTCTCCTTCTATTTTCAGTGACAGTCTACCTGGATATAGTATTCTTGGCTGCATATTTTTCTCATTTAGTGCCCTAAATATATCATGCTAGTCCTTTCTGGCCTGCCAGGTCTCTGTGGATAGGTCTGTTGCCAATCTAATGTTTCTAACATTGGAGGTTACAGACCTCTTGTCCCCAGCTGCTTTCAGGATTTCCTTTGCCTCTGAGACTTGTAAGTTTTACTATTAGATGTCGGGGTGTTGACCTATTTTTATTGATTTTGAGAGGGGTTCTCTGTGCCTTCTGGATTTTGATGCCCATTTCCTTCCCCAAATTAAGGAAATTCTCCACTATAATTTGCTCCAATATACCTTCTGCCCATCTCTCTTTTTCTTCCTCTTCTGAGATCCCAATTATTCTAATATTGTTGTGTCTTATGGTATCACTTATCTCTTGAATTCTCCCCTTGAAATCCAGTAGCTGTTTATCTCTCTTTTTCGCATCTTCTTTATTCTCCATCATTTGGTCTTCTATATCACTAATTCTCTTCTGCCTCATTTATCCTAGCAGCTAGAGCCTCCGTTTTTTATTGCACTTCATTAATAGCCTTTTTGATTTTGACTTGGTTAGATTTTAGTTCTTTTATTTCTCCAGAAAGGGAATCTCTAGTATCTTCCATGCTTTTCTCAAGCCCACTAGTATCTTTATAGTTGTCATTCTGAACTCTGGTTCTGACATCTTACTAATGTCCATATTGATTAGGTCCTTGACAGTCGGTACTGCCTCTTATTCTTTTTTTTTGCGGTGAGTTTTCCATTTTGTCATTTTGTCCAGAGAAGAATAGATGAATGAGAGAACAAAATGCTAAAAGGGTAACAACGACCCCAGAAAATTATACACTAAACAAATCAGAAGGGTCCCAAAACCAGGGGGAAAGAAAAAAAATAATAATAATATGATCAGGTTGGTGAATAGAACAGAGACACACAATAAATTTTGGGTGTATTTTGGTCTGTTAGAAGAAACTGCATCCCAAAATTTTAAAGAAAGAAAAACTATATATGTGTGTGTGTGCATGTAAATACAATGAAGGGAAGGAATATGAGTGTAAAGATGAAATTTAAAAAAGATTTTAAAAAAGGAATTGATAAGATAGGTTGTTTGAAAAAAGAAAGAAGAAAATTTTAAAAAGAGAGAGAATATGATCAGGTGGGAGACTAGAACAAAGTCATACACTAGATTTAGGGTATATTTTGGTCTCTTAGAGGAAATTTAAAAAGATTTTTAAAAGGAATTGATAAGATGTTGGTTGAAAAAGGAAAAAGAAAAAGAAAATAAAGAAAAAAATAAAGAAAATTTATAAAATTAACTTTGAAAAACTAAAGAATCATGGGGAAAAAAGCCATGAATTTTATGTGCTATATTCCCCTAGCCCTGGAGTTTTTCAGTTCTCATTGATTGGTAAATTTGGTCTTGGCTGGATGTTCTTGCTGATCTTCTGGGCTGGGCCCTGTTGCAGTGATTCTCAAATGTCTTTGCCCAAGGCAGAATTGACCCATCCTTGCCAGGGGCCAGACTAAGTAATCTGCATGAGTTTGTTCTCAGTACCTTTTGTTCCCTGAAAGCTTTCTGTGTAGCTTTATAGGATGTGAATGAAAATGGCGGCCTCTCAACCTCTGGCCCCAGAGGAGCTGAGACCTCAGGGCCCCCCACTCCTCAGTGAGGCCCCAGAGAAAAACAGTCAATCACTCTTGTCTCCTGGTCTCTGGCCACACTCTGTGCTCACTCGGCCTGTGACCGAGCTATTCTATCTCTGGCACACAACTCCATTTGGAGTCTCCAAACCCAGCAGATTCCTGTGGTGCACTCCCGCACCACTCCTCCCAGGGGAGGAAGGGGAGTCTCCCCAGATCTGTCGCTTGTTGGGTCCCTGCTTGAAGAGTAGTGGCCCAACTGTGCTGCAGATCAGTTTATGGCAACCCTGAGCTGAGATCCCACTCCTCGGTTCTGTCTTTGCAGCCAACTTCCCTGTTCCAATACCTGGGAGCTCTGCCACACTCAGGTACCCCAGTCTTTCTGTGACCCCAAGGGTCCTTCAACCACACTGTCCTAGCAAGTGTTCCACCCCTCTGGCTTAGCCACTGGAGCGACATCCCTCAATGGAGCAGACTTCTAAAAGTTCTGATTTTGTGCTCTGCAGCTCTATCACTTGCCAGCTGATGGAGGTAGCCAGCTGATGGAGGCTCCCTCCCCCCACTGTCTGTCTTCCCAAATATCGCCTCAGATTCACTTCTCCAAATGTCCTGCCTTCCAGAAAGTGGTCGCTTTTCTGTTCATAGAGCTGCTGCTATTCTTTTCTTTGATCTCCTTTTGAGTTCCTAGGTATTCAGAATGGCTTGATAACTATCTAGCTGAATTCCTGGGACCAGACAAAATTTAGTTCTCCCACTCCTCCACCATCTTGCTCCTCCCCAAACTGGACTTTCTTACAGACATCTTATAAAGTCCCTTTTTCATTCTTACATAATGAAAAAAAATCAGTCTTTCCCAGAGCTTAGATTTTTCTGGAAGAATGATATTATATATTTTATATCACCATCTCAGAATAATATTTTTCTACAAAATATCCCTATAGATTTCCTTTATCATATTTTCTAATTATTATGCCCTTTAATACTGGAACATAGTCAAGTACTAAGTTAAGATCAGCTCTGTACCTACAGTTTTCCTCATCTGGAGAATACAAAGAAGTCACTTTCCACTGTGAAGTCTCTTCAGTAAGGGTTGTGAGGGAAAATACCAAACTTGTTAGGAGTTCTTCCTAGAGATTTTTGGGTGTGTATAAATAATGTGACCCTCTTCCCAGGCCACAGCTCTTTTCAGATAGCAGATATGAAGCCCATCAGTCTCATAAAATAAAGTTCTTAGGATGACTAGGACTTAATCTCTCAGCCCAGAGGTGCCTCTCAGGGACAGCACTGGGTGGTCTCTGGGCCATGTCTTTTGTTTTCAAGGAAACAAGAACAAAATATGTAAAACTCAATGGTCATGTTGTGAAGATAAATGCTATCATTTTTCAAGTGAACTGAAGAACTTTGAAGACAGTAGGAAATTGTGCAAAACAATGGGCTCCAAGCTTGTTAAAATAGAAGATGAAAAAGAACTGGTGATGTTTATTTTCTGTTTGTTTGGGTTTTTTTTTCTGTTTTCTACCTTACACTGTATTTGTCTAGCCAGTTGTTGTTGGCTAAATCTTAATGCTGAATAATATTTGAGTGCATCAGAAGCTGACTCAGATCCAGACAGTGGTCATGTTAAAGTCAGACACACAAATTGAAATGAGATTAAAATTTCATTTAACTTGTCTAACTCATCCACCATTAGAATTTCCATAGTATAGCAAATGTAAAGTCAAGCATAAAGCAATTAGAAAACATTTATCTTTAAAATATATTGCTTTATCACAGATACCTCTATATATCATATCAGGAAATCACAGAAATTTAGTTTCAGCCTCTTTGAGAGGAATCATTATACCTCTAACAAAATTAAGAAATATAGCATCATCACTGAGCTTGAGGTAAAAGAAAAATCTCTATATAAATTTAAATTGAATATCAGTTAATTCCAATTCATATTACATTCAATTCATTCTAGCTTCCAAAGAACTGAACTAAATGTTTTATAATCCTTATCATTATGTCTTGCTTTGAATACAGAACTAATTCACCATTATTTCTATAAAAATTAATATATTGGGTGCCTGGATGGCTCAGTTGGTTAAGCAACTGCCTTTAACTCAGGTCATGATACTGGGGTCCTGGGATCGAGTCCCACATCAGGCTTCCCCTGCTTTGTGGGGATCCTGCTTCTCCCTCTCCCTCTGTTTGCCACTCTCCCTGCTTGTGCTCTCTCTCTGTCAAATAAATAAACAAAAATTCAAAAAAATAAATAAATAAAAATTAATATATTAACATTCTTAGGTGAGGGTAATTTTCATAAGTCCCCCCTAAAAATACTGTTTTCTTTCCAACATATTTATAAAGACAGAGGAAGATAATAGATGTGCAGATGCTTTGTAGAAATTGAAGTATGAGATTAATATCAATTATATTATACTGACTAAGTGCAGTCACTACATAAACACCTCATATGATGGGGTAAGGACTCCTTCCTCAAGATGCCCACTTTGCAAGAAATAAACACAGTGCAGAGCAGAGCATAACATATAAAGTTGAGCCACTATACTTACTCTACACCTGAAATTAATAACTGTATGTCAACTATACTCAAATAATAAGAAGCAAATAAATAATCTATCATAAGTTCCCCCCCCAAAAAAGCTGACTGTATTCTCTTTCCAACATATTTAGGAAGATCAAGTAAAATAATATATGTACAGATGCTTTATAGAAATTAAAGTATGAGATTAATATCAATTATTTTATTCTTACTAAGTACACCCAGCTATATAAACACCTGATCTGATAGGGTAAGGACTCCTTCCTCAAGATGACCATTTTGCAAGAAATAAACACAGTGCATATGGAACAAACATATAAAACAACATTGGTAATAATCTTATAGCTATCATACCTGCACCCCAAGGTATAAATCAGACTTTGCTAAGAACTCATCTTTGAGCTGCAAGAATAAGTTCTGAAAGGAAATTAAGAAATAAACATAATTAAACCAAAAGAGTCTTATTTTATGTCTCATTCATGCCTCTGTATTTAATATCAAAAATGGAGGTTCCATTATTTTATAATTTAAATAGAGTCAGGAGGAAATTAATTGTATGCTTTTTGTTATTCACAATTACAAAATAATATTAACAAGATAATTAATTTCAGAAACTTAAAAAGATTTTTTTTCTCACAAAATGTGTTCCTTGTATTACAGAACTTCATTCAAGGTCAGGTGTCCTATTTCACTTGGATTGGACTGTCCCGTGAAGGAACCAGGAGTTCCTGGGCATGGGAAGATAACTCACCACCCTTCCTCCAAATGTAAGTCTCTAGAATAGATACTATCTAATAAGTTCTATACTCACAGATAAGGGTTTACATTCCTGAAAGTATATAGGAAAAACATGCACACATACATATATGGGCATATATACATACATACATATATGTGTACACAAACACACACACACACAGAACAGCACCACACATACCTCCAAAGGACTTAACCTCAGAAAATGAGTCTGTGCAGAGAGAGAGAGAGAAGCTTTCCAACTTCATGCCTGTCTTCTTTGTAAGTTACTTTCTTGGATAGCCTAAGGCACAAAGGTAGAGTTTCTATAAGGAAAGAAAAGACATACCACCCTAACTTTGGACCAAAGTTTTCTACTATATCTGCATTTGTAAATGTATATTTTATATCATTTATATGCTCCTATTTCAGGTCAAGGTATTGGAAAGAGTCAGAGGATGGAAACTGTGCAAGCATGACAGCAAAGTGGATTGCTGCTTCTGACTGTTCCAAATTCATGCACTCTATTTGTGAGAAGAAAATTGCTTCAGTGACTACCTCATATAGGAACAACAACAGAAGTACAATATTTTTTTCTTAAAAGACCCAGACTCTTGAAAATCCTAATCTTCCTCTCTCATTTCAGAATATCTTTGACCTTCTATGGGCTGTACCTATATTCCAGCTTCTAACTGATATGAGGTTGGAGTATTGGGTGCACCAGAATGAGGTACACTGGACCCTCTACCTCTGCCCTTTCACATGGAGACTGCCATGTTATGAGCACAGTTTGGTGGAGTAGGAGAGTATCAGTTCTTTTGATAAGGATTAAAAAGCAAACTTCTCTCTAGTCTACTTCTGGAACTCACAAAAACTAAGGAAGTAATCCTGCAAATTTTAATCACTATCATGCACATTTTGTCTGGAATCCAGTGCCAACAGGAGTTAAAATTATTATTCAGAAAAATTGTGTATTCATTTCTATTTGATTCCTTACTTTTTAAGAGAAAGACAGTGTGGTATAGTAGAAAGTAAATAGTATCTTGAATTAGATCAAAGTTTGAGTTAGCTATCTGCTCTCTGTTCAAACTTCTGGGGCTTAATTTCCTTGTCCATGGGTAAACTACAAGCTGCTTTTGCAGGGCTCATATATCATTTTGCATCCCCATCAGCAATGTATGAAAGTTCCATTGTTCCCTTCAACATTTAATACTGTAGTTCTTAAAGACATTTTCATAAGTGTGTAGTATAATTAAATGTGTTTTTAATTAGTATTTTCATAATGAACAAACAATTCTAACCATATTTTCATGTGTTTTTTTTGTCAACCATATATCTTTTATGGTAAAGTATTGATTCAAATTTTTGCCTATTTTTATTTGGTTGTTTTCTTATGATTGAATAAAAAAGTTCCTATATGTTGGATACTGATATCTTATTAGGCATGTGTTTTGTAAATATTGTTTTCAGTCTTTCATTCTTATCTTTCTTTTTTTGGCAAGGGAACAGGAAATTTGGATGTATTATTTCTGAAAAATGAGTAGTAACTTTCATTTTCTTCCTAGCATTACAAATGTGAAATACAATTTTTATTCTCAATTGAAAACATTTTTCATAGTGCTGGAACAAACAATTCTAAAATTTATATGGAATCAGAAAAGACCCCAAATCACCAAGGAAATGCTGAAAAAGAAAAACACAGCTGGGGCATCATGTTGCCTGATTTCATGCTATATTGCAAACCAGTGATCACCAAGACAGCATGGTACTGGCACTAAAACAGACATATAGACCAATGGAACAGAATAGAGAACCCAGGTATGGACCCTCAACTTTATGGTCAAATAATCTTTGATAAAGCAGGAAAAAACATGCAATGGAAGAAAGACAGTCTCTTCAATAATGGTGCTGGGATAATTGGACAGCCACATGCAGAAGAATGAAACTCAACCATTCTCTAATACCATTCACAAAGATAAACTCAAAGTGGATGAAAGACCTCAACGTGAGACAGGAATCCATCAAAATCTTAGAGAACATAGGCAGTAACCTCTTTGACATCGCCCACAGCAACTTCTTCTGAGATACATCTCCAAAAGCTAGTGAAAACTGGGCAGAAGATATGAAAAGATACTTCTCTGAAGAAGACATACAGATGGCTAACAGACACATGAAAAAATGTTCATCGTCATCAGCCATCAGGGAAATCCAAATCAAAACCACATTGAGATAGAGCTGGAAGTCCGGAATTGTGATGCCGCCGGCTTTGCTTTTCTTTTTCAACATTCCTCTGGCTATGCGGGGTCTTTTCTGGTTCCATACAAATTTTAGGATTATTTGTTCCATTTCTTTGAAAAAAGTGGATGGTATTTTGATGGGGATTGCATTGAATGTGTAGATTGTTCTAGGTAGCATTGACATCTTCACAATATTTGTTCTTCCAATCCATGAGCATGGAATGTTTTTCCATTTCTTTGTGTCTTCCTCAATTTCTTTCATGAGTATTTTATAGTTTTCTGAGTACAGATCCTTTGTCTCTTTGGTTAGATTTATTCCTAGGTATCTTACGGTTTTGAGTGCAATTGTAAATGGGATCGACTCCTTAATTTCTCTTTCTTCTGTCTTGTTGTTGGTGTATAGGAATGCCACTGACTTCTGTGCATTGATTTTATATCCTGCCACTTTACTGAATTCCTGTATGAGTTCTAGCAGTTTTGGGGTGGAGTCTTTTGGGTTTTCCAGATAAAGTATCATAAAGTATCATATCATCTGCAAAGAGTGAGAGTTTGACTTCTTCCTTGCCAATTTGGATGCCTTTGATTTCTTTTTGTTGTCTGATTGCTGTGGCTAGGACTTCCAATACTATGTTGAATAGCAGTGGTGATAGTGAACATCCCTGCCGCGTTCCTGACCTTAGGGGGAAAGCTCTCAGTTTTTCCCCATTGAGAATGATATTCGCTGTAGGTTTTTCATAGATGGCTTTTATGATATTGAGGTATGTACCCTCTATCCCTATACTCCTTTCTCTTTTCTTTTTGATAAGTCTGGCTAGGGGGTTATCACTTTTATTAATTCTTTCAAAGAACCAGCTGTTACTTTCGTTCATCTGTTCTACTGATTTTTATGTTTCTATATCATTTTTTCTGCTCTCTTTATTATTTCCCTTCTCCTACAGGCTTTAGGTTTTATTTGCTCTTCTTTCTCTAGCTCCTTTAGGTGTAAGGTTAGGTTGGCATTTGAGACTTTTCTTGCTTCTTGAGGTAGACCTCTGTATTGCAATATACTTCCCTCTTAGGACTGCCTTTGCTTCATCCCAAAGGTTTTGGGCTGTCATGTTTTCATTTTCATTTGCTTCCATGTATTTTTTATTTCATCTCTTATTTTCTGTTTGACCCATTCATTCTTTAGTAGGATGTTCTTTAACCTCCGTGTATTTGTGGATTTTCTAATTTTTTTTTCTTGTGATTGACTTCAAATTTCATAGCGTGTGGTCTGAAAATATGCATGGTATGATCTCAATCATCTTGTACCTGTTGAGGACTAATTTATGACACAGTATGTGATCTACTCTGGAGAAGGTTCCATGTGCGCTAAAAAAGAATGTGTATTCTGCTACTTTAGGATAAAATATTCTCAATATACCTGTTAAGTCCATCTGGTCCAATGTGTCATTCAAAGCCATTGTTTCCTTGTTGATTCTCTGCTTAGATAATCTGCCTATTGATGTAACTGGGGTGTTAAAGTCCCCTGCTATTATTGTATTTATTACCAATGAGTTTCTTTAATTTTATTATTAATTGATTGATACTTTTTGTGCTCTCAAGTTGGGGGCATAAATATTCACAATTGTTGGATCTTCTTAATGGATAGACCCTTTAATTATGATAGGATAACCTTTTTCATCTCTTATTACAGTCTTTGTTTTAAAATATATTTTCTGATATAAGTATGGTTACTCTGGCTTTCTTTTGACATCCATTAGCATGATAGATAGTTCTCCATCCCCTCATTTTCAATCTGCAGGTGTGTTTAGTTCTAAAATGAGTCTCTTGTGGGGCACCTAGGTGGCTCAGTCAGTTAAGCATCCAACTCTTCATTTTGGCTCAGGTCATGATTTCAGGGTCCTGGGATCAAGCCCCGCGTGGGGCTCCTCACTCAGCAGGAAGGCTGCTTGTCTTCCTGTCTCTCTGCCCTTCCCCCAACTCTTGTGCATTCTCTCTCTGAAATAAATAAATCTTTTACAAAATTAAAAAAAATAAAAATTGGGCGCCTGGGTGGCTCAGTCATTAAGCGTCTGCCTTCGGCTCAGGTCATGATCCCAGGGTCCTGGGATCGAGTCCCACATCGGGCTCCCTGCTCGGCAGGAAGCCTGCTTCTCGCTCTCCCACTCCCCCTGCTTGTGTTCCTGCTCTTGCTATCTCTCTCTCTGTCAAATAAATAAATAAAATCTTTAAAAAAAAATAAAAATAAAAAATAAAAAATAAAAATTAAATAAAATGAGTCTCTTGTAGGGAGCATATAGCTTGATCTTGGTTTTTTCATCCATTCTGAGGACAGATGTGCTGCAAACCTGATCTGTCTTCCCTTGTAGGTTAAGGACTTCTTTTTTTTTCCCTTGCTGCTAGGATTCTTTCCTTGTCTTTGTATCTTGTGAATTTGACTGATATACCTTGGCGATGGCTGGATTTTGTTGAATTTAATGGGAGTACTCTGTGCTTGGATTTTGATGTCCATGTCCTTCTCCAGATTAGAGAAGCTTCTAGCTATAGTTTGTTCAAGTTAACCTTCTGCTCATTTTCTCTCTCTTCATTTTCTGGGACTCCTACAATGTGAATGTTATTACATTTTAATAAGTCAGTGAGTTTGCTAAGTCTACCTTCATGATCCATTACCTTTTTTCCCCTCTTCTTTTCAGCTTCATTATTTTCCATAATTTTGTCTTCTATATCACTGATTTGTTCCTCTATTTCATCCATCTTTGTTATGGCATCCATTTAGGTTTATGTCTTGGCTATAGCATTTTTAATTTCAGCTTAACTAGATTTTAGCTCTTTTTTTTTTCTCTGCAGTAAGGGATTCTCTAGTGTCTTCAATGTTTTTCCTCAAGCCCAGCTATTATCCTTATAAAAGTTGTTTTAAATTCAACTTATATCTGTATTGATTAGATCCTTGGCTGTCATTTCTTCCTGTTATTTCTTTTAGAGTGAATTCTTCTGTCTTGTCATTTTGGAAGTAAAAAAAAAAAAAGTAAAAGTAAATTAAAATTTAAAAAATAAAAATAAAGGAAACTAGATCCTAGGCGTGTTTGGTCTGCTTTAAGAGAAGCTTGATAGAAAAAAAGATTTAAAAAAATAAAATAGAGCAAACAAAATTTAAAAATTGCCCTTTCTATATTTAAAAAAAAACAAATAAAAAAAAACCTAGAAAGCTAGATCCTCCTTACCCTAGAGCTTAATCTTTGCAGCACTCTATGACTGACTTGGTGTTTGTGAGGGGTTTGTGCTGTTCTTCTGAAGGAGGGGCCTGCTGCTCTGATTTTCAGAGTTGCCCTGGTGGAGACCAGTGGGGCAGGGCTTCATGTAAGTACCTCCAGTCTCCACTTGGTGGTGTTGTTTTTCTCTTACTGAGGCTGGTTGCTGCTGGTGGGCTAGGGGTGAAAATAGCTTTTCCTGCTCTGCTTTCTGGAACAGGGAGCTCATGCCCACCACTCTTCAGGAAACTCTCACAGAGGAGAAAACAATAGCTCTTCCTGTGTCCCCAGCTTCTGTCAAAACACCAACCTTCACCCTGTCTTTGTCCAAGCTATCTACCTGCCAGGCCACATGGTACTCCTGTGTTTTATCTCAGGTATGGCTGGGTTTCAAAGCCCAACACTTCAGAGCACCACCCCCCCCCTCACCCCCCACAAAGCCAGACCTCTCTGATCTTCTGGGGAGGGTCTGGTTGCACTGTAGCTGGTGCTGGCTTGTCCCGGAAAACAGTCACATGATGGTGTAGCGGTTCAGAGTTTATGGTAAATTGCAACCTGCAAAAGGCACCAGGGTTTGCTGCCCTCACCTGGTGTCTTTTGTTCCTATGCTGGTGAATGGGGCAGCCCAATGGCACCCACGGGGTATTTTGCCTGCAGGGAAGCCATATCACCTCTACCAAATGCAATCCAAGCAGGGGAACTGTTTCACCCCATGCCACCCAGGGGATCCTCAGACTGTGCTGCCTGCGCCCAGAGTTCGCCCTCCTTCCCCACAAGAGCTCCACCAGTCAGAACCCTGACAATGGTGCTGACCTCTGAATCTTCAGACTCTGCACTCTGCTGTTTATAAAAAAAAAAAAAAGAGCTGGCAGTATTTAAACCTTTTGTTTTTCCAGTCAATGATTTTGGGGAACAGCTTCCTTATGCACTCCCGTGCACATTTTTTTACTCTTTTTTTTTCTATTCCCCCTCCCCCAATTCATTCTCACTCCTCTCTCTGTGATCATGGCTCCCTCCATTCCGCAACACCCATGGCTCTTTCCAAATCATTTCTCCTCAGGTCCTACTTCCAATGATCATCATTTTCACTTGTAGACATGCAGCTTTGTTCTCTAAGACCACTGATCAATTTTGGGAGGTGATCAGAATGACCAGAGAAGCAAACTTGAGGCTGCCCTATTTCTCTGCCATCTTAACCCTCTCCCTAGATTCATTTCAAGTCAATTTTTGTATGTGGTACAAAGTCTGGGTTGAATTCTTTTTTTTAAGTTTTTGCATATAAATGTCTAATTATTCCACCATCACTCTTTGAAAGCACATTTCTTCTATTGAAATATAGGGTACTTTTGTCAAAAATCAATTGACCAATAATAAAGATCAGAGCAGAAATCAATGAAATAGAAACCAAAAGAACAGTAGAAAAAAATTAATAAGATGGATAAAAGCCTGGCCAGACTTATCAAAAAAGAAAAGAGAAATGACTCAAATAAATAAAATCATGAACAAAAGAGGAGAGATTACAACCGAGACCAAAGAAATACAAACAATTATAAGAACATATTACGAGCAACTATGTGTCAGCAAATTAGATAATCTGGAAGAAATGGGTGCATTCCTAGAGATGTATCAACTACCAAAACCAAATGAGGAAGAAATAGAAAACCTGAACAGACCTATAACCACTAAGGAAATTGAAGCAGTCATCAAAAATCTCCCCAAAAACAAAAGCCCAGGGCCAGATGGCTTCCCAGGGGAATACTACCAAACATTTAAAGAAGAATTAATACCTATACTGAAACTGTTCCAAAAAATAGATATGGAAAGAAAACTTCCAAACTCATTTTATGAGGCCAGCATTACCTTGATCCCAAAACCAGACAAAGACCCCATCAAAAAGGAGAATTACAGACCAATATCCCTGATGAACATGGATGCAAAAATTCTGAACAAAATACTAGTCAATAGGATCCAACAGTACATCAAAATGATTATTCACCACGACCATGTGGGATTTATCCCTGGGCTGCAAGTTTGGTTCAACATCCACAAATCAATCAATGTGATACAATACATTAATAAAAGAAAGAACAAAAACCATATGATCCTCTCAATAGATGCAGAAAATGCATTTGACAAAGTACGGCATCCTTTCTTGATCAAAACTCTTCAGAGTATAGGCATAGAGGGTACATACCTCAATATCATAAAAGCCATCTATGAAAAACCCAGAGCAAATATTATTCTCAATGGGGAAAAACTGAGAGCATTCCCCCTAAGACCAGGAACACACCAGGGATGTCCACTATCACCACTGCTATTCAACACAGTACTAGAAGTCCTAGCCACAGCAGACAACAAAAAGAAATAAAAGGCATCCAAATTGGCAAAGAAGTCAAACTCTCACTCTTTGCAGATGGTATGACATTTTATGTGGAAAACCCAAAAGACTCCACCTCAAAGCTGCTAGAACTCCTACAGGAATTCAGTAAAGTGACAGGATATAAAATCAATGCACAGAAATCAGTGGCATTCCTATACACCAACAACAAGACAGAAGAAAGAGAATTAAGGAGTCAATCCCATTTACAATTGTGCCAAAAACTATAAGATACCTAGGAATAAATCTAACCCAAGAGGCAAAGAATCTGTACCTAGAAAACTATAAAATACTCATGAAAGAAATTGAGGAAGACACAAAGAAATGGAAAAAAGTTCAATGCTCATGGAATGGAAGAACAAATATTGTGAAGATGTCAATGCTACCTAGAGCAATCTATGCATTTAATGCAATCCTTATCAAAATACCATCCACTTTTTTCAAAGAAATGGAACAAATAATCTTAAAATTTATATGGAACCAGAAAGACCCCGAATAGCCAGAGGAATGTTGAAAAAGAAAACCAAAGCTGATGGCATCACAATTCCAGACTTAAAGGTCTATTACAAAGCTGTCATCATCAAGACAGTATGGTACTGGCACAGAAACAGACACATAGATCAATGGAACAGAATAGAGAGCCCAGAAATGGACCCTCAACTCTATGGTCAACTAATCTTCAACAAAGCCGGAAAGAATATCCAATGAGAAAGAGAGTCTCTTCAACAAATGGTGTTGAGAGAATTGGACAGCCACATGCAGAAGAATGAAACTGGACCATTTCCTTACACCACACACAAAAATAGACTCAAAATGGTTGAAAGACCTCAATGTGAGACAGGAGTCCATTAAAATCCTAGAGGAGTACATTATATGTTAAGGGGAAAAAAAGAAGAAGAAGAAGAAGTTAGCAGGAGGGGAAGAATGAAGGGGGGGAATCGGAGGGGGAGACGAACCATGAGAGACGATGGACTCTGAAAAACAAATTGAGGGTTCTAGAGGGGAGGGGGTGGGAGAATGGGTTAGCCTGGTGGTGGGTATCAAAGAGGGCATGTTCTGCATGGAGCACTGGGTGTTATGCACAAACAATGAATCATGGAACACTATATCAAAAACTAATGATGTAATGTATGGTGATTACACAACAATAAAAAGATCAAAAAATAAAATAAAATAAAATGAACTGGCAAAAAAAAAAAATCCTAGAGGAGAACACAGTCAGCAACCCCTTCAACCTCAGCTATAGCAACTTGTTCTTAGAAACATCATCAAAAGCAAGGGAAGCAAGGGGAAAAATGAACTATTGGGACTTCATCAAGAGAAAAAGGTTTTGCACAGCAACGGAAACAGTCAACAAAACCAAAAAACAACCGACAGAATGGGAGAAGATATTTGCAAATGACATATCAGATAAAGGGCTAGTATCCCAAATCTATAAAGAACTTCTTAAACTCAACACCCAAAGAACAAAGGATCCAATCAAGAAATGGGCAGAAGACATCAACAGACATATCTGCAAAGAAGACATCCAAATGGCCAACAGACACATGAAAAAGTGCTCAACATCACTCGGCATCAGGGAAATCCAAATCAAAACCTCAATGAGATACCACCTCACACCAGTCAGAATGGCTAAAATTAACAAGTCAGGAAACAATGGATGTTGGTGAGGATGGGGAGAAAGGGGAACCCTCCTACACTGTTGGTGGGAATGCAAGCTGGTGCAGACACTCTGGGAAACAGTATGGAGGTTCTTCAAAAAGTTGAAAATAGAGTTACCATATGACCCAGCAATTGCACTACTGGGTATTTACCCCAAAGATACAAATGTAGGGATCCCAAGGGGTACGTGCACCCCAATGTTCATAGCAGCAATGTCCACAATAGCCAAACTGTGGAAAGAGCCAAGATGTCCATCGACAGATGAATGGATAAAGAAGATGTGGTATATATATACAATGGAATATTATGCAGCCATCAAAAGGAATGAGATCTTGCCATTGCAATGACGTGGATGGAACTGGAGGGTATTATGTTGAGCGAAATATGTCAAACAGAGAAAGGCATGTTTCATATGACCTCACTGATATGAGGAATTCTTAATTTCAGGAAACAAACTGAAGGTTGCTGGAGTGGGGGGTGGGGTGGGAGGGAGGGGGTGACTGGGTAACAGACACTGGGGAGGGTATGTGCTATGGTAAGCGCTGTGAATTGTGCAAGACTGTTGAATCTCAGATCTGTACCTCTGAAACAAATAATGCAATATATGTTAAGAAAAAAAAAGAAGAAGAAGAACGTAGCAGGAGGGGAAGAATGAAGGGGGGGAAATCGGAGGGGTAGACGAACCATGAGAGATGATGGACTCTGAAAAACAAACTGAGGGTTCTAGAGGGGAGGGGGTTGGGAGGATGGGTTAGCCTGGTGATGGGTATTGAGGAGGGCATATTCTGCATGGAGCACTGGGTGTTATGCACAAACAATGAATCGTGGAACACTACATCTAAAACTAATGATGTAATGTATGGGGATTAACATAAGAATAAAAAAATTTAAAAAAAAGATCTATTCACTTTCACTGTCATATAATATTTCATTGTGTGGATATATTTGATTTATGCATTCTTCTGTTCTTAGAAATTTTTAAACTTTTTGCTGAATAAATAAAAATAATAATGTCAAAAAAAAAAGGAATGAAATCTTGCCATTTGCAACAATGTGGATGGAACTGGAGGGTGTTATGCTGGGCGAAATAAGTCAATCAGAGAAAGACATGTATCATATGACCTCACTAATCTGAGGAATTCTTAATCTCAGGAAACAAACTGAGGGTTGCTGGAGTGGTGGGGAGTGGGAGGGATGGGGTGGCTGGGTGATAGACATTGGCGAGGGTATGTGCTATGGTGAGCGCTGTGAATTGTGTAAGACTGTTGAATCATAGATCTGTACCTCTGAAACAAATAATATATTATATGTTAAAAAAAAAAGAAGAAGAAGAGAAAATAGCAGGAGGGGAATAATGAAAGGGGGGGACATCGGAGGGGGAGACAAAGCATGAGAGACTGTGGACTCTGAAAAACAAACTGAGGGTTCTAGAGGGGAGGGGGTTGGGAGGATGGATAAGCCTGGTGATGGGTATTAAAGAGGGCACATTCTGCATGGAGCACTGGGTGTTATATGCAAACAATGAATCATAGAACACTACATCAAAAACTAATGATGTAATTGTACAGTGATTAACATAGCATAATAAAAAAAAGCCAATGATGTAATGTATGGTGATTAACATAACATAATAAATAAATAAATAAATAAATAAATAAATAAATAAATAAATAACCTCAATGAGATACCACCTCACACCAGTCAGAATTCCTAAAATTAACAAGTCAGGAAACGACAGAATCATGGAACACTACATCAGAAACTAATGATGTAATGTATGGTCATTAACATAACATAAAAAAAATAAAATGCAAAATATCAACTTAAAAAAAACTAACGGTGTAATGTATGGTGATTAACATAACAAAATAAAATTTAAAAAAAAAGAAATCATTGCCAAATCCAATGTCATGGAGATTTTCTACTATGTTTTTTCCTAAGATTTTTATAATGACGTGTCCTACATTTAGTACTCTGATCTATTTTAAGTTCATTTTGTATATGGTCAAAGGTAAGGGTCAAATTTCTTTTTTCTTTCTTTCTTTTTTTTTATTTGCATGTGAATAGGCAGTTTTTATAGCACTACTTGATGAGAAACTGCCCTTTCCTCCATCAAATGCTCTTGCCACTCTTGTTAAAAATCACTTGATTATATATGCAAAGATTTATTTCTGGGCACTCTATTCTATTCCATTGGCCTGTATGTCTGTCTTTATGTCAGTACCATCCTACAGTCAGACCAAACTTAAAATAGATGGATCTATGATGGGTCAACTTATGATTTTTGACTTTATGGTGCTGAAAAAGTGATATGCATTCAGTAGAAACCATACTCTGAGTTTTGAATTTTGACCTTTTCTCTGGCTAACAATAGCCTCATAATGCTGGACAGTGGCAGTGAGCACACCTCCCAGAAAGCCATGTGATCACAAAAGTAAACAACTGATGCACTTACTATTCAGTACCCATACAACCATTCTATTTTTACTTTTCACTTTCAAGAGTATTTAATAAATTACTTGAGATAGTCAATACTTTATTATAATAGAGGCTTTGTGTAGATGATTTTGCCTAACTGTAGGCTAATATAAGTGTTCTAAGCATGTTTAAGGTAGGCTAGTCTAAGCTTTGATTTCAGTAGTTTAGGTGTACTAAATACATTTTCAACTTACAATATTTTCAACTTACAATGAGTTTATTGGGACATAACCATCATTAAGTTCAGGAAGGACTGTATTTTTGATAATTGTAACTTTGTTAGAAGTTTTCAAATGAGGAAGTGTAAGGCCTTCAACTGTGTTCTTCTTTTTCAAGATAGTTTTCACTACAGACAGTCCTTTGAGATTCTATTTGTTATCTTGGAGAAAGTTCTATGTGTAATTGAGAAAAAATGTGTATTCTCCAGTGGCTAGAGTGTTCTCTATATAACTGTCAGGTATAATTGGTCTAAAGTGTTGTTTAAGACTTCTATTTTTTACAGATCTTCTGTCTGATTTCTCTGTAAGTCAGGTCTAATGGTGATGAACTCCCTTAGCTTTTGTATGTATGGGAAAGTCTGTCTCTCACTCATTTCTAAAGAATACATTAGCCGGATTGATTGTTCTTGTTTGGCATTTTCTCTGTCATCACATTGAATACATCTTCCCATTATTTTCCAGCCTGCTAAGTTTTTGCTGAAAAACCCACCAACAGCCTAATAGGGGTTCCTTTAAAGGAACATATAACAACAACAACAGCAACAAGTCATCTACAGATTCAATGATAGATCCCATCAAAATTCCAATAACATTATTCACACAAATAGAGAAGGCAATCCCCAAATTTGTATGAAACCAAAAAAACATATACAAAGCAATCAAGAATGAAGAACAAAACTAGAGGCATCCCAATTCCTGATTTTAAACTTTATTACAAAGCTATAGTAATCAAAACAGCGTAGTATTGGCATAGTAATACACAAATGGAACAGAATCAAGAGCCCAGAAATAAACCCATGTATCTAATATTGACACTTAAGCCAAAAAAACTCACTGGAAAAAGGGTAATCTCTTCAATGAATGGTGTTGGGAAAACTGGATAACCACATGCAGAATAGTGAAATTAGACCCTATCTTAACCTAGTCACAGAAATTAGGTCAAAATGCATTAAAGAGATAAACATAAACATAAGACCTAAAATCATAAAACTCTGTGAAGAAAACATAGAGTAAAAACTCTTGACATTGGTCTTAGCAACATTTTTTTTTTTTTTTAGAAATGTCATTTAGGGATGGCTGTGTGGCTCAGTCATTAAGCGTCTGCCTTCAGTTCAGGTTATGATCCCAGGGTCCTGGGATCAAGCCCCACATCAGGCTCCCTGCTCCGCGGGAAGCCTGCTTCTCCCTCTCCCACTCCCCCTGCTTGTGTTCCCTCTCTTGCTGTCTGTCTCTGTCAAATAAAAGAATAAAAATCTTTAAAAAAATGTCATTTAGAAATGACATCAAAAGCACAAGAAACAAAGGTAAAAATAAATATGCTGAAATTATAATTCCTATTACCGGTGAATATGACCTTATTTGGAAATAAGGTCTTCACAGATGTAATCAAGTTAAAATCAGGTCCTTAGGAAGGGGCCTAAGAGTCTCTTTATAAGAGATGGATATTTTAACAGTGACACAGAGGAAGAATGCCATGTGATGACAGAAACAAAGATCGGAGTGATACAGAGACCAACCAAGGAACAAAAGGATTGCCCACAACTGACAGAAACTGGGAAGAAGCAAGGAAGGATTTACTCAAACAAGTAAAATAAAGAATTTCAAATGGAACTTGGTCCTGACACCTTCATTTTAAACTTCTAGCCTCCACAACTATGAAAAAATATATGTATATTGTTCAAAGACACCCAGGTTATGGTACTTGTCATGGCAGCAGAAGGAATAAATATACCACCCATGTAACCAGCACCCCAGATTATTACACTCATTATTATCAGCACCTGAGAAATGCCCCTTGGACATAGTTTCTTTCCAAGAATAACTCTGCACCATGGTAAATAGTATTCATTCTCCTTTATTGTTCTTTTTAGGAATAAATCCACACAGCAGGAACTTTTGTCCTAATTTCTAATAGCAGAGATTAGATTTACCTGGTGTTGAACCTTATAAATAGGGGAATTTTAAGGATGGATTATTTTGTGTCCGGTTTCTTTGCTCAAAATTAGGTTTGGGATATCAATCCACAAAGACATGGTCAGATAGTTTAAATAAAAGAAATACCAGAAAGAGATGCTGGCTTCACAAATAATAGGAAATTATACATTTAAATGACACAATATAACCCCTTTTATATTGGTGAAAATTTTATTGACAAAATCAAACAGATCAATAACACGTGGTGGTAAAGAAATGAGGAAGCAGGAATTCTTGAATGTTGCTGTGTGGAGATGATAGGTGTACAACCTCTACTGAAATATTACAGGTCTATTAAAATTCAATGTACACATCTTTTGATACAGAGATTTCACTGCTAGAGATTTATCATATATATAAATATAAATATATATATATACATATATATGGCAAAAAATACTGTATTAAGTGCTATTCATTCCAGCATTTTTCTACAATTGTAAAATTCTGGGACAAACTGAAATATCGATTGGAAATAAAACTATTAGATAAATTTTTGGTACATCCGTTTAGTGTAACATTTGCAACTGCTTACAGTGATGCAGCTCCTATGTACTGAGATGGAACAAACTGCATGATATATTTTTAAACAAAAATGTAAAGAAGCAATATTGCTTGTAGTCATGTAACATTCTGTTTAGCAGATAACATGCATATGGCTGTACTTTCCTAGAATATCTTTGGAATACTATCTAACTATTACAAGTTTGCCTATGAGAAGGGAACTAGGTGAATAGGGAACAAGATGGATTAAGAGAATTTGTTCATCATGAATGTATTAATTACCTATTTATATCAGAATCATTTAATTGTTTGTAAATGTAAAATCCTATACTCAGTGAAAATGAATTTGTTTCACATTCTTTGGTGGATTGGTTCTTGAAATTTCTAAACAATAAACTTATTTTTTGAATGTATAATAGTCCTATTTATAAACCTTAGAGTTTTAACCTTGTTGAGGAATATTTGAATGATCATAACCCTTAATAAATCATGCATATTGGGCTAATTTGAGTGAATATCCTAAATTGTTTCCCTAACAGCTGTTAAAGAAAGAAAATATTAAAACTTTGATGACAGTAATTCTTTTAATAATCAGGGCCAGTGAACTTTTTCACAAATGTAACGAAAAAGTTTACTACAATCAGCAGTAAAAATACGCGATGACTTGAGGTGTCCACATTTTACATCCATTAAACTTTGCTGGAAATCCCTGCATCAGAGAATATATTTATTTAGAAAGTCATTTCTCAGGCAAAATTTATCACAAACTTAAAACATACATGCAATTATTTCAATGGACATATAAATCATGTGACAGACATATAACTGTAAGATTATAAAGTGTAGTTGTATCTATAACTAATGGAAATGTTGCCACTGGACATTTGGAGATAGGGAAGAAGTAGAAAGACTAGTATAGACTGGGATGTATACATGGGTTAGACATGTACACTTGAAAAATTCTGAAACTCCTGAAACTTCTAGGAAGTTTATACCAAATATAATAAATTATATACCAAATATATACCAAATATAATAAATTCATTATGTGACATACTGTAACTACATATAAAATATTTCCAGTTTCCTATGATTCAGATTGGTATGCACAGAGTATGCATTTCCAGTGGTAACCATTTTAATCATAGAAGGTGCTCATATGCATTTAAGAGAGAGTGCACTTTTCCCCACTCAGCCTGTTTTCCACACCAAACAAAGCATTAAAATTTTGTGAAATTGGGCAATGAGAATCAGGTATCTGGGGGGGCTAAGCTACAGTATACAGAAAAAAAAATGTTTCTTCATTTTATTTTCCCTCCAAATGTTCATGAATGTAACTGATAGGAAGTAACAATTTCAAGTAGTAAAATTGTCAGTGAGAGCTCACCAACCTTTTAAATTTTGCTGTTGTTTCGGTAGTATTTATTTTATAGGGATTCCATTACCCTACCTGCTCCTTCTTGGTTTTACTCCTGTCTCTGAAGCACTTTTCTCAATGATATTTTCTGGTTATCTTCATCTCCCTGTTATCTTATCATTGTCTTAAACATTTGGGTGTCCAAGGGGTAAGGCCTTAGATTTCCTGAGAATAACTTCCACCCTCTTACTTATCACATTGTCTGTGCACAGCTGTGTACAACATCTGCATCCCCAGCACAGACCTCTCACATGAACCTCATAATCATGTATCACAATGCCCCATGTGATACCCCCATACTAAATGTTTAATAGATTATTTAAAATTTTATCTAAAACTGAATTCCAATTATGCCATATTAACATTAATGGCAACATCAATCTTACAACTTCTGGACCAAAACCCTTGGAAGCATCCCTGATTTGTCTGTCTCTCACACATCTTTGAAAGAAATGTGAAATCTGGCCACTTTACACCAGCACCAACCCTACCAATCATCATCAAGTCATCAGTTCTCATCTGGATGACTCCAACAGACTGTTAAGTAGGTTCCTGCATCCTAATTTATAATCCCTGAATCCTCCCCAAAAGAACACACACCAAGTAATCTCAACAGAGTGCCCAGAGGGAGACTCTAAAACAGGAAGCATGCTTTTGTCACTCTTCTGCTCAAAACGCTCTAATAGCTTCTCATTGCCCTCCTGAAAAAATCCAAGTTCTTACACTTTTCTGATGTCCTACACTCTCACCATCATTAACTCTCTGACCTACATCTCTTCCCCTTGTTCATTTTGCTCCAGCATCACAGGCCCTCTTGCTATTTCGTCAAGCATGCCAAATACACTCCTACTTCAGAGTCTTTGCACCAGCTGTTTCTACTGCTAAGATGCTGTCCCATCAGGTAATCCACAGACATTGCTCATTCAAGATACTGTACAAATATCATTTCTCAAGGTGGCTGTCTCTGACCATCTCATTTAAAACAGTGAAAGCTCTTTCTCTTACCTTCATACACAAAAGACACTATGATATAGAAAAAAAAATAAGAGACTTCACAATACTCTATAGCATTTATCTTCTTCTAATGTACCATATAATTTACTTGGCATATTTGGTTTGTCCTCACTCCTCCCCACCAGCACTATCATGCCTGCATTAGAATATATTATCCATTAAAGACACATGAAAAAGTGCTCAACATCGCTCGGCATCAGGGAAATCCAAATCAAAACCTCAATGAGATACCACCTCACACCAGTCAGAATGGCTAAAATTAACAAGTCAGGAAACGACAGATGTTGGCGGGGATGCGGAGAAAGGGGAACCCTCCTACACTGTTGGTGGGAATGCAAGCTGGTGCAGCCACTCTGGAAAACTGTATGGAGGTTCCTCAAAAAGTTGAAAATAGAGCTACCATATGATCCAGCAATTGCACTACTGGGTATTTACCCCAAAGATACAAATGTAGGGATCCGAAAGGGTACGTGCACCCCAATGTTTATAGCAGCAATGTCCACAATAGCCAAACTGTGGAAAGAGCCAAGATGTCCATCGATAGATGAATGGATAAAGAAGATGTGGTATATATATACAATGGAATATTATGCAGCCATCAAAAGGAATGAGATCTTGCCATTTGCAACGATGTGGATGGAACTGGAGGGTATTATGTTGAGCGAAATAAGTCAAACAGAGAAAGACATGTATCATATGATCTCACTGATATGAGGAATTCTTAATCGCAGGAAACAAACTGAGGGTTGCTGGAGTGGGGGGTGGGGTGGGAAGGATGGGGTGGCTGGGTGAGAGACATTGGGGAGGGTATGTGCTATGGTGAGCGCTGTGAACTGTGTAAGACTGTTGAATCTCAGATCTGTACCTCTGAAACAAATAATGCAATATATGTTAAGAAAAAAAAAAAAAGAAGAAGAAGAAGGTAGCAGGAGGGGAAGAATGAAGCGGGGGAAATCGGAGGGGTAGACGAACCACGAGAGATGATGGACTCTGAAAAACAAACTGAGGGTTCTAGAGGGGAGGGGGGTGGGAGGATGGGTTAGCCTGGTGGTGGGTATTGAGGAGGGCACATTCTGCATGGAGCACTGGGTGTTATGCACAAACAATGAATCATGGAACACTACATCTAAAACTAATGATGTAATGTATGGGGATTAACATAAGAATAAATAAATAAATAAATAAATAAATAAATAAATAAATAAATAAATAAATAAAAGAATATATTATCCATTAAAGGAGGATACTGTTGCATGTTTTATTCATCACTGTAACTTCAATGGCTACAATAGCGCTTGACATATTATAGGCCATCAATAAACAGCATGTTAAATATCCCATGTCGCTCATACTGTCCCCCATGTTACTTAGATTTAGTTAGATTGTTTGCTTCATTTTCTAAACTAGTTTCCTGGACATCAACCAACAAATGTATGGGATTTACTAATGAGACAGGACTACGAGAAATCATGTGGATTTGTGTGAAATAATAACATGAAAGACAGTAAGTGACCACATTAGAGATACAAGATTACTAAAGGATTTATTTGGAAAAAAGCTCTTTTCTTTTTAGTTCTTGAATGATACAAAGTAAACAGGTACAAGTTGCAATGACAGAGAGAGCTGGGTTTAGATGCAACTTTTCTTTCCTCATTATATTTTTACTATTTCCTGCAATCATACCAGTGAACATGCAAGTATCACAGAACATACAAGAGAAAGATACAAAAGCAAAATGTCTCTTTATTGTGTTTGGAAGGATCATCCAATAAAGAACATGGGGATAAATGATGCTCTTTGGGACTACTTGAAGCCTGAGATTTGCATTTGGTTGCTTACCAGAGAAGTGAGATCAAATGGAATTCAAGATTTTCCCTAAGTCCCCAAGGATCCTTTCCTATTCTCCACCTATAATCTACCAGGCAGTTTCTGAGCAGGAAGGGGAATGGGAAAGCTGTGACGTGAAAACTTACACCATCTGAGATAAGAGAGTGCCATCCAACCACTTCCAGGAAGGCCTAGCTCCTGTTTTATGTAATCCAATCCAATAGTTGTATTTTATTTTTGATTGAATGATGTTCTGTGGGAAAATTAGAATTATTGATATTATTCATAACATCAATGAAAACACCTCATCCACAGAAGACTCACAAAATACTGGGCACCTTTATCTTCAAATGCCACTCTGCTAAATGGAAGAGGCAAGCTACTTTCTCCATGGTGCAGAGAAGAACTGGATATGGAAAGGATTCAACGAACGACCATGGTGCAGAGAAGAAATGGATATGGAAAGAATTCAATGAACGAATCACTCAACTCTTAGTGATTGAATGAAAGCTATCCAGAAAGGGACATGATGGACTTAAAAACTTCACATATAATAAAGTAGATAAGTAAATAGGATTGCACTAAACCTAGAACTTCTCTCTACCTTAAAGAATGTGAAAAGACAAGCTTCAAATCTGGAGACATCTGCAGTAATTTAAAGAACAAATAGATAGTTCTATAAAACAATATCAAAATAAAATTATCCAATAGGAAAAAAATGGACAAAACATAAGAACACATTTCAAATAAATAAAGCATATAGCCAATAACTATAGAAAGAGCCAAGCTCACTAGAGATCGGGAAAATGCAAATCAAAGTCACAAGGATATATTTTACAACTATTCAATTTGCAGAAAGTAAAAATAACAACACCAACTTTGTGGGATAGTAGAGATCAAAGATATCTTTAAAACTGGTGCTAAAATCATATTAGAAAATAATGTGAAATTCTCATATAAAATTGAACCCGCACAAACACTATTGACCAATGATTCCACTCCTAGGATGATTTGTCATAAAAAGAAGAGAATACACATGGAACAATGTTGCACAGAGATATGTCTAAGAATGTTTAATGAAGGACTATTCATAGCAACAAGAGCTGGAAACAACTGAAATTCCCATCATCTAGAAAATGGATGAAGCTTATCATACTGTGGAATCTTACACAGCAGTGAAAATGAAGAAACTATACCTACAAGTGTTAAAACAGCTTATGTCATTTATTTGCTATGTACAATGAAGAAAAAAAAAAAACTTTCTTGAGTATTTTCCGTAACTATATATAACTATAAAGTAGGAATCATACTCTCAGTTTTGAAAATTTTGTGCACTGAATAATGAATGCAGGGTCAAAAATATCTTTAACATAAAAAACTGTAAATTATTTGTAATCATTATTCCAACTGGCATATTTTATTCACTTCAAATGTTTCCTTATGGATGCAAATGTGAAGCAACAAGCTAATGTTCTTTCCTAAAAGCAATGTATTGGGGCGCCTGGGTGGCTCAGATGGTTAGGCATCTGCCTTCGGCTCAGGTCATAATTCCAGGGTCCTGGGATCGAGCCCCACCTTGGGCTTTCTGCTCGGCAGGGAACCTGCTTCTCCCTCTCCCTCTGTCTCCCCCCTGCTCATGCTCTCTCTCTCTCCGTATCTCTGTGTCTCAAATGAATAAATAAAATCTTAAAAAAAAAAAAGCAATGTATTTATTACCTCTCTCTGTCTCTCTTTCTCTCCCTCTCTCTCAAATCCTCTCTCTTTCTGTCTCTCTCCCACTCTTTCTCTCTCCTCTCAAACACACACGCATACACATACACACACACTCCAATATTTTTTTCACTATAATTAAATTGCATAAGAAAAAAAATCTCAATAGCGTATCTTTCAGAGTAGGAAAAATGGATGGTTATTATATAAGTGTCACAAAAATATACTTTATCATTTCTAGGTCTCTGAAGAAATACTAAAGTTAAATATTCATTGATTCTTTCACTCACATATTTTTGTTAGATTTAGGGGTATACATAAATGTATAAAAGCCAATCTCAGTTTTCTGTATCAATGGATTTAAGACACTGCTTTCATTACACTTCTAGGCTTTGCAAAACAGCAGAAGACTGAAAATCCTAAACCATTAGTGTAAGAGTGATGCTATTCTACAGCAAAGTCTGTTACAGGGTTTGTATAGTGCATCAGTATTCCAGTTTAGATCCTGACAGCAAGGCTATCAGATAACAGACTATGAAACTCAGCTTTTGCTCTAACTAGTGGCAAAAGAATCAAGGAATTTCAAAGGCTCTAGATTAGCTCATGGAAATACAGACATAACAAGCAGAAGAAGTTTCATTCAAACTCTGAAGCATAGAAACTTCAATGGCAGGACTAAAACTGAAGAACCCTGAATTGGAAATTACAGGGAAAGTACAGATTACAAATAAAGTTAATTTCTGAGAGAAGAAAACTCAAATCTTTTAGGAACGACTGATAACAATTGAGATTTAAATTAATCAAGGTACTAATAAGATGTAGCTGGATTTTTAAAATTTGACTCCTTATACAATTACTTAGTTCATCTGTTTCTTATAGGTAAAAGTGATTCATTCATATTGTTATTTTAATAAGAATTTTATAAATAAGAAAACACAAGCATTTTTTGTTTGTTTTATTTATTTATTATTTACTTTTTTAAGTAAACTCTACACCCAACATGGGGCTTGAACTCACAACTCTTGAGATCAAGAGTCACATGCCCCACTGACTGAGCCAGCCAGGCACCCTGGTTGTTGTTGTTGTTGTTGTTGTTTTTCAAATACAGGGCTTTTAACTCATCCTTCACAAGATACTACTAGAAGTAACGTTGCTAGGACTAAACAGTGTGACTGGAATTTGGTGCCTAAATGGAATCATTAGAAGGTAATCTGCAGAGTCCATTCAATTGACTTTATAGTCCTAAACTTTATAAGGAATGGCAAATTTGATCTAGATTGTCTCTTCTAGAAAAGAGATGCTTCCTCTGCCATTCTGGATTATATGTAAAATAAAAATTCATCCTCAAAGAATCACTCCAGTAAATTCAATCTCTATTTTTTATCATTTTTCCCATGGCCATGCATGAAAGTGAGAGACTCATCTTCCCTTACAAGTGTGATTCCTTCCAAATATTGAGAGAAGGAACAGCAGAACTCAGTACAACAAGAATTATCTCTTTAGGTTGCTCACACCATTGAAGGCAGTTTTTCTTTTGCCCTGTATTAGCCCTGAGAAGCTAAATACCGAACCGTGTAATGAACATTAAAATGTGAAGATGCAACACATGCAATAAAAAGACTAAAAATGAAATGGGACAGCAGAGCCATTTCTCTTGTTCATTGTTTAAAACAATGGATCTTGGGGTGCTTATGTGGCTTGGTTGGTTAAGCACCTGACTCTTGAGCTCAGCTCAGGTCTTGATATCAGGGTCATGAGTTCAAGCCCCATATGGTCACCAGGCTGGACTGAAGCCTACTTAAAAAATAAATAAATAAAACAGTGGTTCTTCTGGGTCTCTGTTACACCTTCTTCTCTTCTCCAGAGAAATCAACACTGATTAACAAGTGCTTCAAAACAAAGTGGCCAAATAATATTGGAGAAAAGTTGAAATAATTATCCTAATTCAAGACATAGGACTTCTCATAAAGCATTTAATCAGGTTTAATAAAGTAGACATACCTGCTCCTCTTTATTATCAATCTTAATGAGACTAGAACTCAGGTCTTCACATGACTTCTTACTCCTCTCCCAAGTTTTCTCTTCTTTTGAAAAATAGTAACAGCTTTTTCCACAGCAGTACCAATTTTCTTGAAATGAGTCATAGTCTTTAACTTGAAAAGAAAAGCCACCATGATCCTCAACCACAACACCACTTAGAGACCTGCACTTTCCACATATGTCTTGCTTACTTCACACTGAATGACCAAAAATAGATGGTTTTCCCATTTCCCAAAAGTCTAATGTTGGGAATAGCTCTTTGGCCAAATTGTGGAGCCAGGTACTGTCTCTGACAGACCTCAGACCATTGTTAGGATTGCACTAAGAAATTTTGACTTCTCAAGGACAAATAAACTGCAGCCATGTGGAGCAGATATCCTTGCAGGAAGAAATCCACAAAGTGAATTTACAGAGATGGTGGTAATTCCAAGGGATATATTAGGGAAAATTCATCCATGATCATAAATTACTCAAATAATCAAATCAACATGACTTTGTGAAAGTCAAGATTTAGATTAGCTATTATGAAGAAAATGGATTTGATTTCAAAAAAAAAAAAGGTAAGCAAAATTAAAGGACCTGACAAAGCACAACATAAAATTTTTAATTATATATTGAAATGGGACAGAGGGGATAATTCCATGAAAAAAAAACACTTGTAAACTATCACTGTAAGTATTCAAGTACATACCTGTAAAAGGTGGTAAAATAGAGTGATCTTCAGCCTCTCCTAAGGAAACACTTTTTTCTTTTGTATTGTTCATATCTAGCATTGTGTGTGCAAAACACTTCTGAAAAACTTCAATCCATATTATAAAATTAAGGTCATGAATGCCTTTCATAGATCACATTATTATACTTGCTTACTCTAATTCTAAATGGTATAATGAATGTTGTTGACTAAATGAAAGTACAATCAGAAAAAATGGTAGTTTAAAATAGTTTGAAGTATCAGAAAATAAAACAGATTTTTAAATAAAAATATAACTTGCTATCCATTATTTTTAAGTATATAAACTTATAAAACACAAAACATATAAACATATAAATCAGAAAATACAAACTTGAAATAAAACATTAACTAGTTTCTATGTCATCTAATTTTCAAATAAAGGTTTCAAAGTTGGTGAGATTTTGTATTTAGTATTTATTTAGCAATTAGTATTTGTATGTAAAGCCAAATACAGTGATTTGACTCTCTTCTAGGATAAACTTACAGTTGATTCATTGAATTTACATGGACCAAGAGCTCAGACAGCTACTTCTAATATACAATATAGCAATATCTTCCCAAAACTCACAAATAAAAAACGTAAAAGCATAAAGTATATTGCTCTGTAAGTGTGTGAATATTAAAAGAAAAATCCTTTAAGGTTTTGTTACACAACTGAGAATCTTAATTTCCAATTCTGCTACCACCCACCATCATTCAGCCAAATTCAATGTCTACTTGTAAAAATCCAACAATATTAATTGCACAGTCTCTTAATGTAGTCAATTGCAATAAATATAACTACTGCTTCAATTCAGCCATCCAATCCAATGTTTATATACTGGATCTGAATTAAAAAGACATACTAAAGGGCGCCTGGGTGGCTCAGTTGGTTAAGCATCTGCCTTCAGCTCAGGTCATGATCCCTGCATCCTGGGATCAAGCCCCATGTCGGGGCTCCCTGCTCAGCGGGGAGCCTGTTTCTCCCTCTCCCTCTGCTGCTCCCCCCTGCTTGTGGGCTCTCTCTCTCTGTCAAATAAAAATATAAAATCTTTAAAAAAATAGGAAATTGATATGAAATATAAAGTGATATAGAAAATAGATCAACCTTATATTCCTCTGTGATTTAAGCAGTATTGCAGTATGATAAGGAATGTAATATCCAAGTAAAGATTTTCCCAATTCTCTGATTATATAGAAAACCTCCTTCTACACAAAATATAAGGATAGATATATGTGTAAGCCTCACTGTACAGTTCAGCCAAATTTTGTGCTATTACAACTATTATGTACCCTATTTTGTGTAACATAAAAACTAAGTGATAACAAAATAATAAAATCATCATCATCAATATTATCATCAATGCCCTCATGATTATTAACATTTCTATAGGACTTTATGATTTACAAGGGTTCCACAGAAATTCAGTAGTTATAACATTTCATTTTTCACTCTGGTTCACTGTTCTCATAAGAACTGTGTATGTCCAATACTCACACATAGATCCTAAGCCTGCGATTGCCAGCAGGAGGAAAAAACATATAACTCCTAGGGTTAATGCAACCATATACCATGGAAATTCTGTACAAAATCAGAAAGCAAAATATATAATAAACATTGAGCATAGCAAAGCTCCCAGAATTAGAACAAAATGGAAATTCATTCTGGAATTAAAATGAATGTCAGTATTC
The DNA here is from genome assembly GCF_002201575.2 of Neomonachus schauinslandi. Taxonomy (NCBI): domain Eukaryota; kingdom Metazoa; phylum Chordata; class Mammalia; order Carnivora; family Phocidae; genus Neomonachus; species Neomonachus schauinslandi. The sequence goes on along the minus strand of NC_058407.1, from coordinate 93,414,475 downwards.
ACTGTGATAATAAAACTCATTGAATATTACATTTAAATATACCCATTGATATAGAAAGAGCCAGACATAAAATATCAAATAAGTATAGACATGATTATTATGATTTCACTTTTTCTTATTTGACATCATAACGTTTTCAGAAAACAAGAAAACAAACTGAAAAACCTTTACCTCTCCTTTTATCCATCGGACGTCTTTTGTCCTTCTGTTTCCCCGAATAGGGTAATTTTAGCTCCAAGTATATCACTCTCTCCTCGCTCATTTTTGAGGGCTGCTGTCAAAGAACACAGCTCAAATCCTATGCAATGTTTCATGAGGCATGAAAATAACATTATTTATCATGAAGTAACAGGGACAGGTAATGAATGATAAGCATGATCATCTGAAATAAGCAAGTTAAAGCAAATATTTATCTGGGAATATTAGAAAGAAAATTGTTTTTAATTTCTTTTTGTAATGCCTTATAACAGCAATCCTACACAATTAAATAAAGGTCCATTAGTGTTTATGGACATGTTATGTTAAGCTTTCACTGTTTTTTTTTTTTTTTTAAAGATTTTATTTATTTATTTGACAGAGAGAGAGAGATAGCGAGAGAGGGAACACAAGCAGGGGGAGCGGGAGAGGTGAAGCAGGCTTCCCGCAGAGCAGGGAGTCCAATGCGGGGCTCGATCCCAGGACCCTGGGATCATGACCTGAGCCGAAGGCAGACGCTTAACGACTGAGCCACCCAGGCACCCCAAGCTTTCACTGTTTTTAAAATAACTTAATTCATTGCCAAAATTTAAAAATGTATATTATATTCCATACTCACCTAAAAATCTAGATTTATATCATCTTTTGAAAAATTATGTTTAATCACTTAATGCCTGTTTTATGCCCCAATGGGCACTATACTGACACCAAAAAGAGTAACTCCCTCTTTAGTAAGAACACACACATCCCAATTTGACAAACTAAGCACCTGCCACATTACTTAAGTCAGACCCCACTGATTAATTCACGTAAACTCTATACTCACCGGGTCATGATTCCATTTCAGAGTATGAGGAAAATGTGGAAATCATGGGATTCAAGGAAAGGAAGTTTAGGAAGTAATATTAAATGAGGGAGGAATAATTTATCATTCTAACAACTATGCTGCACAGTGGTGATTTCATTTCTGTTTGTAAACGAAGAAAACTGGGGCTCCAAGACATGTAATATATATAAATATTTATTTAATTCAAGTATGTATATCATATATATAGCTTATGTATATTTATCCAAATAAATGATCTTTCATCTACACTTAACTTGTATAAACAATATCTTTCAAAAAATACTTAATAAACTCTCTCCCCTAAAATATAAATAAATACATAGTGATTAAAGAGGAGAAAATATTTTCCCAAAAGAATATTTTTGGTAAATGTAGAAAGAACCAGATAACTGTTCTTCCTAAATAGATTTGATTCTTGGGTTTTCAAAATATCTTAATATTTTACCATTTCATTACTTTATAATATCAGGAAACTGATTTGAACAATCATCTATAATGGTATAATGTATAAACACATTGCCATTTGTTTTTCAATAAATATTCTCTCTACCCAAGTGCCAAATCATAAAGTAAATCTTGTCTCAATGTCATGTTTTTCTAGCTAACTGGTTTCTGTTTAATGGTATTTTAATTGAATATCTGTATAACAAAATAACAAGAAAATAAATTTACAAATATAAAACTGGGTATGTTTTGATAGAAAAATAACCATATTTTCAAAACACAAAACTTTTTTTTTTATTACACTTAACTGAAAGGTGACAGAATTTAAGCTTTGGATAATACATTGCTAACTGGTTAGGTAACACCCATAGAGATAAGAGCGGAAAAAACACAGATTTATATTGTCTAAAAAAGAATTAAATATCCCTTAAAATATCTAAGGATTAAAAAAATCATATTCTGCATAGGAAATATTTTGACCCACTCTCATTCTGATCCATTCCTGTCTTCACTTGTAGAATAAAGTTAACATTAGATATAAATTAATCCGGATCCCAAAGTCAGTTATTTTCTGCAACATTCCAACCCCCCACAACTTCCTACATAGCTTTCCTGTAGCAAATTCTACTTTATCCCTCTTTGCTCCACAATGGGACAGCATAGGCCTGGGTCACACAAGCTCGCTGGCTGTAATACCTGCTTCTGTGCCTTGGGATCTCACCAGCTGGAGAAATAGCGTGGTCAGGAACACAGCTATGATGTCCTGGCTCTGCGGGCCTTTCACCTCTGCTTTGACTCTAGCAGGTACTTGCTGATATGCTTCACTGGCTCTCAGAGAGACCATGTCAGAAGAAAGAATGCCAAGGATCATGTGACATTAGATATCCCCCCCACACAGTTTCCCCTGGTGTCAGTATCTCATTAACTCCTGCACTCTACTCGGTGTCCGACACGAGTCACAGAAAACTCAAATGCTAAATCTTATACACATTTTCTGGATCAGTTTAAACCTGGGATTTAGCAATTACCTTGAATCTTGAAAAAAAAAAAAGCCTTCTCAAAATCTCATGAGATTAGGAAATGCTTAACAATAAAATTGAAAAATTATAAAAATAAAAAGGGAATATCCATATTTGACCTGACATGATTCATATGTTTTCTTTTTATGGAGTGAAAGTAAGTTCTCAATTGTTACGTACATATAGTGAAACTAAAGAATGTCAAAATGTGTACACATTTTAGCCCTTATTTTTAACAAACATCCTAAGGATAGCCAGATTGCTTAATATGTTACAGTAAATCTAAATACCTAAAAATTGAAATATAAACAATTTGAAGTACATCACATTTCTAATTCTCTCTGGTGTTCTCTTCAAATTGCCTGAAGAAACAACCTCTTTAACAAAAATTAAGACAGAAACATAGAGACACAAAATTTTGAATAGGTTTCACAGTAGCCCTTTTAAAGCATCAACATCAAATTCATTTGTTCTATTAGTTCTATCAGAGCATGTTTAAAAATATATTATGAGTTTAATTCAGTGAGCCGCTCTAAGCCCTACGTAACCCTAGAAGTCAGTGTTAGGCACGAACAAAAGCAGTTTTGTTTTGTTTTTTCATATCAATCACATTAATCTCTGCCCCTCAAGGACCCCATTGCTCTTCTGCTTTAAAATTCTTCTTAGAAATATGTTGTAATAACAACTGAAATCCACCTCTATGCCAGCTACACCAAGTGAAGTCTTTTCAAGACACTCTCCCGTGGTTTGGGCTTCCTTTTCTATCACTCCCAAAACACAAATGTCTTATCCTCTTCTAAATAATGGTAGTAGCACTTGTGAGAGTCTCTAGCTTTCTTTCTTGTAAGTTTCCTTTGGATCACTCTGTTTCTTTGCTAAGATCTAACTAACTGCTTTCAAGAAGTAGGTTTCTGACATAAAGAGAGAAAGCATTCTACAAATTTTCCGTGTAACAGGGCTTTCTCTTAAAGGCATGCCGATGAACTAAGATCTTCCAGGTCCTGAGTGTAATTACTCTGCATAGCAGTTGCGCATCTCTATCTAAGCCTTATGTCAAATTCCCCAATACCAAAATACATCACTTAACAGAAATATATTTGATAACTCTTTTTTTGCTACTAAATGCTATATACCTTACTGGTAAAGGATGTAAGCCAGCAAACTGACTGTGAATGTGTGTTTCAGAGGGTGAATAGTATGACTTCTAAACTCTCAGTGCAGTGCTGTCTTCTGGGGTGTGGGGCATTAAGACCTGACTGTGGTTAATACTTGTCTGCTTCTGAAGCAGCAGCTGAGTGAAGTGACTGACTTTGGAAGCCCCATCTTCTTCAGCAACATCCAGGATACCTTTCATGAAAATGAGTCTGCTGGGAGATTGAGCCTTAGGATCAGAATCTATTAGGTGGTATTGAATAACATTTGTATATGTTAGGAACCAAGTGGAAAATTGACTCTAAAAGTTAGCATACATTTACAGGAATGTATTGCCTCTGATCTTTTTAAGAGTTGTATAGATTATGTTTATCATTGTTTAATATTAACAGGTCAACCCCTAAAATCTTGGGGCAAACCACCAATGAAAAGCACTTATAAGCAATTTTAGTTGTTAGGCCTTTAAATAAAATGCCGGATTTATCATAACTAAAATAGATATAATAGGTTCAAGAAAATCTATCAAACTATATATCTTTAAATATTTTATCAACAGTATTTATAGCAAATAAAAATATAAAGTATTATTGTCAGATTATGGGCATATGACTCTTTTTAGGGTTGACTTTTAATTTTCTAACTATTTTGAGAAATGAGGCTATCACTAATTAGTTAATTATAAAGACATACACAAAGATCTTTCTGTCTTTAAAACACCCACACACTTTTGCAACCAATGTCAATGTATTTTTAGTGCTTCTTAAAATGTTTCTTATACCTTTTTTTCTACTTCAACTTTTATCATGTAAGATTTCACTAAAATATCACTCGTATTCATTATTTTGACATTCACCAAGTCTAGCCTGTGTCAAAGAAAAGTAAAAACTATAATGGCATTAAGTGAAAAGAATTAAGGTAGTAGAAACTGCAATTTAACCTGAAGATGAAATAATAAGTAAATAAACTGAGAGAGAGCGAGAGAGAGACAGAGGTGTTCATGATAACATAGGTAAATAAAACAAAACAGAATGACAGCAGGACCTAATTAATTAGTGTGAAATTTATAATAAAGCAGCTAGAGTGCATAAAATTTTGGAAAGAATATTCCAAAAACAAAGGTTTAATTTTTTATATTATGTTTTTCTATTATTTTCACTTATTTGTTTTTATAATAAAATTGATAAAAGTTAAGTGAGTGTGAAGAAATCATAAGTCCAAAATTCTTGGTTACATTAAGGCAAGGAATAGGGACAAGTGATTTACTTTAAAACAAATAGGAGCTTGTATGAACAGGAATGAAAACAATGAAGGGAGACAGTTTGCTTTATTTTTGATCCTTAGAATATATCCATGTATAATTTTTGATCAATAACATACATTGGTACATTAAATCTCAAATTATTTGGGAGAATTTCTGTTACACTTTTGCCTTTAGTAGCTAAAGATTTAGGTCTTTATTTGCCTTCTCCAATCACCGTGTCTATTGACATTTTACCTTAGTTTCAAGAAGAATCTTTAGTTCAGTAAAGCTGTCAGCAGAAACAGAACTAGCATAAAATAAAAGGTTTGTTTCCTCTCATACTTTTGATTTTTGTGTTTCTCCATCATATATCCTATCTTGAACAATTATGAATAATACTCAGTTATGTTTTTACAGGAAATGTCAAAGTAGACCCTCCTGTTTTCTAGTCAACTATTTTTAATGTCATTTTGGAAGAAACAGCAATCCGAAACGTATCTTTCTAAAAATTTGAGTTATCTAAAAATGTGAATAGTACTAAGCTGATTATCACTTGATATTTTAATTAGAAGTAAGATGGCCAGGGGGGTGTTAAGATGGTGGCATAATAGGAAGACCCTATGCTCATTTCATCCCTCGAAAACAACTAGATAACTATCAAATCATTCTGAATACCCAAGAAATTGACCTGACTAATGAAACAAACTCTACGACTAGAGCGAAAGAAGAATCCACAATGAGGAATGTAAGAAATGCAGAAATATGGTTTGGGGAAGAAATGGATCATGGGAGCTGTGGAGGGGAGAGTCTTGGTCACGGAGAAATGTGAGAGGAAGAGGCTCAGAAGGGAAAGTTCACTTACCCAAAGTATGAGAATACTTCCCCAATGCCATTGACAGGGAAAATGGGAGGGGCTGATTTTCCTGAGTTTTTGCAAAAAGCAGGACCTGAAAACTGGAGTTTTAGCAGACAGTGGCTTATCTGGGATAGAGCACTGAGGGCACTGCCCTACTCCTGGAAAGAAAGCAGGAAAGCAACCCTGGGGCTGATGGCTTGATCTGAGGATCTCCTAAGGTGCACAGGAAGAGACTATTCACTCTTCTTGGAGCACATCTGAGAGGAGTAACCTCTCCTGGGACAAAAGAGCTGAAGGGCACCATTTTCCTATCTTGTCCCTCACCATAGGCACAGAGTCATTTACGGAGGACAGCAAACCCAGACACTGGCTGCCTAGCCAGCTTGCTCCAAGTCCCCACTGTGCTACACTCTGGTGCAACTGCCCTTCTCAGTCAAACCTCCCTCAGTCCCAGCACTTTGAGACTTTCCCCAAGAAGACCAGCATAAGCCCCTACCCACATCAGGTACCTAAAGCCTAAAGTTTTAAAAGTCAGCAGTCTCAGCTGGTAAAATGCCTAGAGGGCACTTCACTGGCCCTGCAGAGAAGACAGGAAAACAATCTGGAGGTAGACAACATTAAAACTTCGATCTGAAAAATGTTTGGGATGCACAAGGGGAGATTATTTTTTTTGCTTAGCGTACCTCCCTGAGAGCAGCAAGCATGGAGACCCTTCTCTGGGGACAAAGGAGCTGGTGGCCATTTCCTACCCCTCCTCAGCATAAGCAGAGAACCACCTGCACTAAATAGCAGAGCACTGGCACTGTCCGCCCAATCCTTACACCAAGTCACACCCCCCTGAACTCTGGCAGTACTGCCCTTCTCAGCCATGTTTGCCTTAGTCCCAGTACAGTAGACCTCTTCCCCAGAAGACCAGCAGAAACCCCTGCCCACACCATGTCTCCCAACAAGAGTTCTGCACAGCTTCAATTCTAGTGAAAGTAGCATCAGGTCTCATTTAACAAGCAGACTAGTTAAAACTCACCTTACTCTGGCCAAGGACCAAACAGTGCCCAGAGCCAGCGAGATGAGCCTCTGTGGATGCCAGGCCTGAAGGATAGAGCAGCCAGAACACAGTAGCAGAGTGCATCAGCTCAAATCAAAGCCAATTCCGGAAGCACCAGGCCCTGGGCATTATATGGCCTCTTCTGCATAAAGCTGTTACTCTTAAGAGCAGAAATCATAACAGGCTTTTCTAACACAAAGAAGAAGACAGAGACTTAGAGAAAATGCCAAGATGGAAGAATTCATCCCAAAGGAAACAAGGAAAGGTCATGGCCAGAGATGTAACCAAAACACATACAAGTAATATGCCTGATAGAGAAGTTAAAGCCACAATCATAAAAATACTCACTGAACTTGAAAAAAGAATGGAAGACCTCAAGGAGATCCTTATTGAAGAGATAAAACAGTTAAAAAATGATCAATCAGAGGGGCGCCTGGGTGGCTCAGTTGGTTAAGTGACTGCCTTCGGCTCAGGTCATGATCCTGGAGTCCCGGGATCGAGTCCCGCATCGGGCTCCCTGCTCGGCAGGGAGTCTGCTTCTCCCTCTCCCACTCCCGGTTTGTGTTCCCTCTCTCGCTGTGTCTTTCTCTGTCAAATAAATAAATAAAATCTTTAAAAAAAAAAAAAAAAATGATCAATCAGAAATGAAAAATGCAATAACTGAGATTTGAAACTTACATGATGCAATGAGCACAAGGATGGAAGAGCCAAGGAATGAATAAGTGGTATAGAAGACAAAATACAAGAGACTCATTTTAGACGTAAGGACACCTGCCTATTGAATGTGAGGGGATGGAGAAACATCTATCATGCAAACAGATGGCCAAATAAAGCCAGGGTAGCAATACTTACATCAGACAAACTAGATTTTAATCTAAAGACTATAAAAGAGATGAAGAAAGGCATTATATCATAATAAAAGGGATTATCCATAAAAAAGATCTAGGGTCGCATGGGTGACTCAGTCAGTTAACCAATTGACTTCAGCTCAGTTCATGATCTTGGGGTCCTGGGATTGAGCCCTGCAATGGGCTTCCCACTCAGTGGGGAGTCTGCTAGTCCCTCTCCCTCTGCCCCTCCTTCCGCTTGTGCTCTCTCTCTCTCAAATAAATAAATAAAATATTATTTTAAAAATCTAACAATTGTAAATATTTATGCCCCCAACATGGGAGCACTCAAATATATAAAGCAAATAATAACAAACATAAAGGAACTTACTAAAAATAATATGATAATAGTAGGGGACTTTAACACCCCACTTACATCATTGGTAAGATCATCTCAGAAGAAAATCAACAAGGAAATAATGGCTTTGAATGACACATTGGACCAGATAAACTTAACAAACATATGCAGAATTTTCTGTCCTAAAACAGCAGAATGCACAGTCTTTTCAAGGGCACATAGGACATTTTTCAGAATAGATCACATACTAAGTCACAATCAGGTCTCAACAAGCACAAAAAGATTGAGAAAATGACATGCATACTTCCTGACCACAATGCTGTGAAACTTGAAGTCAACCACAAGAAAAATTTGGAAAGAGCACAAATACATGCAGGTTAAACAGCATGTTACTGAAGAATAAATGGGTCAACCAGGAAATCAAAGAAGAAATTTAAAAAACACATGGAAACAAAGAAAATGAAAATACAACTGTCCAAAACCTTTGGCCTACAGCAAAAGAAGTCCTAAGAGGAAAGTATATAGTAATACAGGCCTTCCTCAAGAAGTAATACAGGCCTTCCTCAAGAAGCAAAAAAAAAAAAAATCTCAAATTAAAAAAACCCTAATCTTATACCTAAAGAAGCTAGTAAAAAAACAAACAAAGCCTAAAACAAAGCAAAAGGAAGGAAATAATAAAGATTAGAACAGAAATAAATGACATAAGGGGAAAAAAATGTAGAAGAGATCAATGAAACCAGGAGCTGGTTCTGTGAAAAAATTAATACAATTGATAAACTCCTAGCCAGACTTACCAAAAACAAAAGAGAAAGGCCCAAATAAATAAAATGAGCAAATGAGAGAGGAGAACACCAACACCACAGAAATACAAACGACTAGAATATTATTAAAAACTATGTACCAACAAACTGGATAACCTGGAAGGGAGGGATAAATTCCTAGAAACATGTAAACTACCAAAACTAAAACAGGAAGAAATAGAAGACTTAGACAGATAACCAGCAAGGAAATTGCATCAGTAAAAATCTCCCAACAAACAAAAGTTCAGGGCCAGATGGCCTCATATGGAAATTCTATCAAACATTTAAAAGAGTTGATACCTAGTCTTCTCAAACTATTCCAAAAAAAAAAAAAGAGAAAGAAATGGAAGGAAAACATCCAAACTCATTCTATGAGGCCAGCATTACCCTGATTCCAAAACAGACAAAGATTTGGCTAAAAAAGAGATGTACAGGTCCATATCCCTGATGAACATGGATGCAAAATTCTCAGTAAAATACAGGGTGAATTGAATCCAACAGTACATTAAAGGAATCATTCACCAAGATTAAGTGGGATTTATTCCTGGGCTACAAGGGTGATTCGATATTTGCAAATCAATCAATGTGATACACCACATTAATCAAAGAAAGGATAAGAACATTACGATCCTTTCAGTATATGCATAAAATTCATTTGACAAAGTACAACACTTATTCAAAAAAACTCTGAACAAAGTAGGGTGAGAGGGAACATACCTCAATATAATAAAGGCCATATATAAAAACCCACAACAAACACCATCCTCAATGGGGAAAAACTTTAAGGTTTTCTTCTACGGTCAGGAACAAGACAGGAATGTCCACTCTCACAGCTGTTATTCAACATAGTACTGGAAGTCCTAGCCACAACAAAAAGAAGTAAAACTCTTTAAATCAGCAAGGAAGAAGTCACTATATACAGATGACATGATACTCCATATATAGAAAACTTGAAAGACTCCACCAAAAAATTGTTAGAACTTATACAAGAATTTAGTAAAGTCACAGGATACAAAATCACTGTACAGAAATAGGTTGCATTTCTGTACAAAAATAATGAAGTGGCAGAAATAGCAATCACAGAATCAATCCTATTTACAATTGCACCAAAGACCATAAGATACCTAGGAATAAACCTAAACAAAGAGGTAGAAGATCTATAACCTGAAAACTATAAAACACTGATTAAAGAAATTCAAGACAGGGGCACCTGGGTGGTTCAGTAAGTTCAGGGTCTGACTCTTGGTTTCAGCTTAGGTCATGATCTTAGGGTGTTCGAGATTGAGCCGGGCGTTAGACTCTGCACTCAGCACAGAGTCTACTTGAGATTCTCTCTCCCTCTCCCTTTGTCCCTCCACCCACTAGCTCTCTCTATATAAATAAATAAATAAATAAATAAATAAATAAATAAATAAATAAATAAATAAAATCTTTAAAAAAAGAGAAATTCAAGACAACCCAAAGAAATGAACAGACATTTCATGTCCATGGATTGGAAGAAAAATATTGTTAAGACATCTATACTACCCAAAGCAATCTACAAATTTAATGCAATCCCTATAAAATGCCAACAACATTTTTCACAGAGCTAGAACAAAGAATCCTAAAATTTGTTTGGAACCACAAAAATCCCAAATAGCCAAAGCAACCTGGGGAGAAAAATTAGTAGCTGGAGGAATCACAATTCTGTACTTCAAGTTATATTACAAAGCTGTAGTGATTAAGACAGTATGGTACTGGCACAAAAAAATAGACTAATAGATCAGTGGGAGTTATACGAAAACAATGAATCATGGATCACTACATCAAAAACTAATGATGTATTGTATGGTGACTAACATAACATAATAAAATTTAAAAAAATTTTTTTTTAAATAGATCAATGGAACAAAATAGAAAACCAGGAAATGAACCCACAACTATATGGTCAATTAATGTCCAACAAAGCAGGAAAGAATATCCAATGGAAAAAGACAGTCTCTTCAACAAATGGTGTTGGGAAAACTGAACAGCAACATGCAAAGAAAGATCACTTTCTTACACCATACACAAAAATATATCTAAAATGGATGAAAGATCTAAATGTGACAAAAATCCTAGAGAAGAACACAGGCAGTAACCTCCTTGACATCAGCCATAGCAAATATTTATTAGGTATGTCTCCTGAGGCAATGGAAACCAAAGCAAAAATAAACTATTGGGATTTCATCAAAATAAAAAGCTTCTGCACAGCATAGGAAACAATCAAGAAAACTAAAAGGCAACGGAATGAGAGAAGATATTCTCAAATGACTTATTTGATAAAGGGTTAGTATCCAAAATATATAAACAGCTTCTAAAACTCAACACCCAAAAAAACAAGTAATCCGGTTAAAAAATGAACAGAAAACATGAAAAGACATTATTCCACAGAAGACATAAAGATGGCCAACAGACACATGAAAATCATCAGGAAAACACAAATCCAAAACTACAGTTAGATATCACCTCCTACCAGTCAGAATGTCTAAAATCATCAACACAAGAAACAACAGGTGTTGGGGAGAATGCAGAGAAATGGGAACCCTCTTGCTGTGTTGGTGGGAATGCAAACTGGTATAGCCACCGTGGAAAACAGGATGGAGGATCCTCAAAAAGGTAAAAATAGAACTGCCTTATGATCCAGCAATTGCACTACTAAGTATTTTCTCAAATTATATAAAAATATTAATTTGAAGGGATACATGCACCTCAATGTTTATAGCAGCAGTATCAACAATACCAAATTATGGAAAGAAACCAGATGTCTATCTCATTGACCGATGAAGGGATAAAAAAGATGTAATACAGACACACACACACACACACACACACACACACACACAATGGAATATTACTCAGCCATAAGAAGAATGAAATTTTGCCATTTGCAGTGACATGGTTGGAGCTAGAGATTATTAAGTCAGTCAGAGATAGTCAAATACCATATGTCTTCACTCAGAATGGAATTTATGAAACAAAACAAATGAACATAGGGGGGAAAAAAGAGAGAGGTAAACCAAGAAACAGACTCTTAATGATAGAGAAAAAATTTATGGTTACCAAGGGGGAGGCTGTCGGGGGATGGGTTAGATAGGTGATGGGGATTAAGGAGGGCATTTATATTGAGCACTGGTTGTTATATGTAAGTCATGAAACACTAAATTGTACTCCTGAAACTAATATTACACTACATGTTGACTAATTGGAATTTAGATAAAAAGTTGGAATAATAAATAAACATACAAACAAACAAACTGTTGACCCACACCAGTATGAGAAAAACCACAAATACATAAATGCTGGCTGTTAGAAGACAAGTTCCACACTTTCAGAGGCAAGTTACAGATAAGCAACAAAGGAAGGTGAAAGTGAATGCTGGCCACTAGGTCAGAATCAGAGACATCAGTATGTACTCATGTTTAGTTTAGTATATATACAAACAATCTGATACATAAATAAATATATGTATGTGTGTATACATGAGTTAGTATACATGGAGCTCTGTCTGCTTAAAGAGCCTAGAAGCAATGAAACCCAAAAGCAAGGCACAGAACCAGCACCAGATACTGGTTCCTAAATACTATTCATGAGTATAGAGCTCCTGGGAGAAATGACTGATTCTAAGAATGGGGCAAAGAAAATACAGAGTAAGCTCAGACCATCTTATAAGGCCAGAAAGTAAGAAAGTGCTCAAAAAATATAAAGATTGGGGCATGTCAAAGGCATCCAGAAGCTAACCTGAAAAACCTCCCAATAGCCAAAACTGGAACAATTTACAGCAAAATAAATAAAGTAGCATTCGATCATAACTAAAGTATAAAATTAATATCCATGAGCCCATGCTATTATAAATGATTTAGTAATTAGAAGGAAATAAATGGGAAAGGGAAAGACAAATCTTTACCGAAAAATTTCAACTACTCCCTTTCCAGGAGGTTAGATGCCACCTAGAGTGGGCAGGATCTGGTGACATTTTGCAAAGAACACAGAATGGAAGGCAGAAAATGGTAACTTTACATGGGCACACCTGGTAAACACTAAATTAAGTAAGCAATAAGGTTAATATCCCAGTAATGTCATGTGGGTAACATGTATCCCTGATGAGGTTTGATGAGTTGGTTACTTCACCTTTGTAGCAGCTTTTCTAGAAACCCAGAACTCCAGTCCAAGCCTAAGAAAAATATGAAAAGAACAAAAATTGAGAGGCATTTTACATAAAATCTGACTACAGGAAAAGCCTGCAAGTATCAGAGAACAAAGGAGGGGCAATGGCTAATGTCATGTTGTATCCTGAACTGAAACTGAAAAGAGGAAAGAAAGAAAAGAAAGAAAAAGAAAGAAAGAAAGAAAGAAAGAAAGAAAGAAAGAAAGAAAGAAA